>NW_027254759.1:0-150000 GCF_044704955.1 Pristiophorus japonicus
CTCTCAGTCCCTCTCCCTCAGTGAGATATCTGTACACTGACTGGTGTCTCTCAGTCCCTCTCCCTCAAGGAGATATCTGTTCACTGACTGGTGTCTCTCAGTCCTCTCTCCCTCAGGGAGATATCTGTGCACTGACTGGTGTCTCTCAGTCTCTCCCTCAGGAAGATATCTGTACACTGACTGGTGTCTCTCAGTCCCCTCTCCCTCAGGGAGATATCTGTACACTGACTGGTGTCTCTCAGTCCCCTCTCCCTCAGGGAGATATCTGTACACTGACTGGTGTCTCTCAGTCCCTCTGCCTCAGGGAGATATCTGTACACTGACTGGTGTCTCTCAATCCCCTCTCTCTCAGGGATATATCTGTACACTGACTGCTGCCTCTCAGTCCCTCTCCCTCAGGGAGATATCTGTACACTGACTGGTGTCTCTCAGTCCCCTCTGCCTCAGGGATATTTCTGTATAGTGACTGGTGTCTCTCAGTCCCTCTCCCTCAGGGAGATATCTGTACACTGACTGGTGTCTCTCAGACCCCTCACTCTCAGGGAGATATCTGTGCACTGACTGGTTTCTCTCAGTCCTCTCTCTCAGGGAGATATCTGTACATTGAATGGTGTCTCTCAGTCCCTCTCCCTCAGGGAGATATCTGTACAATGACTGCTGTCTCTCAGTCCCTCTTCTCTCAGGGAGATATCTGTACACTGACTGGTGTCTCTAAGTCCCTCTCTCTCAGGGAGATATCTGTACACTGACTGGTGTCTCTCAGTCCCACTCCCTCAACAAGATATCTGTACATTGACTAGTATCTCTCAGTCCCACTCCCTCAGGGAGATATCTGTACACTGACTGGTGTCTCTCAGTCCCTATCCCTCATCAGGATATCTGTACACTGACTGGTGTCTCTCAGTCCCTCTGCCTCAGGGGGATATCTGTGCACTGACTGGTGTCTCTCAGTCCATCTCCGTCACAGAGATATCTGTACACTGACTGGTGTATCTCAGTCCTCTGTTCCTCAGGGAGATATCTGTACACTGACTGGTGTCTCTCAGTCCCTCTGCCTCAGGGAGATATCTGTACATTGACTGGTGTCTCTCAGTCCCTCTGCCTCAGGGAGATATCTGTACACTGACCTGTGTCTCTCAGTCCCTCTCCCTGAGGGAGATATCTGCACACTAACTGGTGTCTCTCAGTCCCCTCTCCCTCAGGGTGTTATCTGAACACTGACTGGTGTCTCTCAGTCCCTCTGCCTCAGGGAGATCTCTGTATAGTGACTGGTGTCTCTCAGTCCCTCTCCCTCAGGGAGATATGTGTACACTGACTGGTGTCTCTCAGTCCCTATCCCTCAGGCGGATATCTGTACACTGACTGGTGTCTCTCAGTCCATCTCCCTCAGGGAGATATCTGTACACTGATTGGTGTCTCTCAGTCCATCTCCCTCAGGGAGATATCTGTACACTGATTGGTGTCTCTCAGTCCATCTCCCTCAGGGGGATATCTGTGCACTGACTGGTGTCTCTCAGTCCCTCTCCCTCAGGGAGATATCTGCACACTGACTGGTGTCTCTCAGTCCTCTGTCCCTCAGGGAGATATCTGTACACTGACTGGTGTCTCTCAGTCCCCTCTCCCTCAGGGAGATATCTGTACACTGACTGGTGTCTCTCAGTCCCTCTCCCTCATGGAGATATCGGTAGACTGACTGGTGTCTCTCAGTCCCTCTCCCTCAGGGAGATATCTGTACACTGATTGGTGTCTCTCAGTCCCTCTCCCTCAGGGAGATATCTGTATATTGACTGGTGTCTCTCAGTCCCCTCACCCTCAGGGAGATATCTGTACACTGACTGGTGTCTCTCAGTCCCCTCTCCCTCAGGGAGATATCTGTACACTGACTTGGTGTCTCTCAGTCCCACTCCCTCAGCAAGATATCTGTACATTGACTGGTGTCTCTCAGTCCCACTCCGTCAGGGAGATATCTGTACACTGACCGGTGTCTCTCAGTCATCTGTTCCTCAGGGAGATATCTGTACACTGACTGGTGTCTCTCAGTCCCTCTCCCTCAGGAAGATATCTGTACAATGACTGGTGTCTATCAGTCCCTCTGCCTCAGGGAGATATCTGTACATTGACTGGTGTCTCTATGTCGCTCTCCCTCAGAGAGCTACCTGTACACTGACTGGTGTCTCTCAGTCCCTCTCGCTCAGGGAGATATCTGTACACTGACTGGTGTCTCTCAGTCCCCTCTCCCTCAGGGAGATATCTGTACACTGACTGGTGTCTCTCAGTCCCCTCTCCCTCAGGGAGATATCTGTACACTGACCGGTGTCTCTCAGTCCCTCTCCCTCAGGGAGATATCTGTACACTGACTGGTGTCTCTCAGTCCCCTCTCCCTCAGGGAGATATCTGTACACTGACTGGTGTCTCTCAGTCCCCTCTCCCTCAGGGAGATATCTGTCCACTGACTGGTGTCTCTCAGTCCGCTCTCTCTCAGGGAGATATCTGTACACTGACTGGTGTCTCTCAGTCCCCTGTCCCTCAGGAAGATATCTGTATACTGACTGGTGTCTCTCAGTCCCTCTCCCTCAGGGGGATATCTGTACACTGACTGGTGTCTCTCCGTCCCTCTCCCTCAGGGAGATATCTGTACACTGACTGGTGTCTCTCAGTCCCTCTCCCTCAGGGAGATATCTGTACACAGACTGGTATCTCTCAGTCCCTCTCCCTCAGGGAGATATCTGTACACTGACTGGTGTCTCTCAGTCCCCTCTCCCTCAGGGAGATATCTGTACACTGACTGGTGTCTCTCAGTCCCCTCTCCCTCAGGGATATATCTGTACACTGACTGGTGTCTCTCAGTCCCTCTCCCTCAGGGAGATATCTGTACACTGACTGGTGTCTCTCAGTCCCCTCTCCCTCAGGGAGATATCTGTACACTGATTGGTGTCTCTCAGTCCCTCTCCCTCAGGGAGATATCTGTATATTGAGTGGTGTCTCTCAGTCCCCTCTCCCTCAGGGAGATATCTGTACACTGACTGGTGTCTCTCAGTCCCCTCTCCCTCAGGGAGATATCTGTACACTGACCGGTGTCTCTCAGTCCCTCTCCCTCAGGGAGATATCTGTACACTGACTGGTGTCTCTCAGTCCCCTCTCCCTCAGGGAGATATCTGTACACTGACTGGTGTCTCTCAGTCCCCTCTCCCTCAGGGAGATATCTGTACACTGACTGGTGTCTCTCAGTCCCCTCTCCCTCAGGGATATATCTGTACACTGACTGGTGTCTCTCAGTCCCCTCTGTCCCTCAGGGAGATATCTGTACACTGACCGGTGTCTCTCAGTCCCTCTCCCTCAGGGAGATATCTGTACACTGACTGGTGTCTCTCAGTCCCCTCTCCCTCAGGGAGATATCTGTACACGGACTGGTGTCTCTCAGTCCCCTCTCCCTCAGGGAGATATCTGTCCACTGACTGGTGTCTCTCAGTCCGCTCTCTCTCAGGGAGATATCTGTACACTGACTGGTGTCTCTCAGTCGCACTCCCTCAGCAAGATATCTGTACATTGACTGGTGTCTCTCAGTCCCACTCCCTCAGGGAGATATCTGTACACTGACCGGTGTCTCTCAGTCCCTATCCCTCATCGGGATATCTGTACACTGACTGGTGTCTCTCAGTCCCTCTGCCTCAGGGGGATATCTGTGCACTGACTGGTGTCTCTCAGTCCATCTCCGTCAGGGAGATATCTGTACACTGACTGGTGTATCTCAGTCCTCTGTTCCTCAGGGAGATATCTGTACACTGACTGGTGTCTCTCAGTCCCTCTGCCTCAGGGAGATATCTGTACATTGACTGGTGTCTCTCAGTCCCTCTGCCTCAGGGAGATATCTGTACACTGACCTGTGTCTCTCAGTCCCTCTGCCTCAGGGAGATATCTGTACACTGACTGGTGTCTCTCAGTCACCTCTCCCTCAGGGTGTTATCTGAACACTGACTGGTGTCTCTCAGTCCCTCTGGCTCAGGGAGATTTCTGTATAGTGACTGGTGTCTCTCAGTCCCTCTGCCTCAGGGAGATATCTGTACACTGACCTGTGTCTCTCAGTCCCTCTGCCTCAGGGAGATATCTGTACACTGACTGATGTCTCCCAGTCCCCTCTCTCTCAGGGAGATAGCTGTACACTGACGGGTGTCTCTCAGTCCCTCTGGCTCAGGGAGATATCTGGAAACTGACTGGTGTCTCTCAGTCCCTCTCCCTCAGGGAGATATCTGTACACTGACTGGTGCCTCTCAGTCCCCTCTCCCTTAGGGTGTTATCTGAACA
The DNA here is from genome assembly GCF_044704955.1 of Pristiophorus japonicus. Lineage (NCBI taxonomy): Eukaryota > Metazoa > Chordata > Chondrichthyes > Pristiophoridae > Pristiophorus > Pristiophorus japonicus. The sequence continues at coordinate 4,303 of NW_027254759.1, forward strand.
CTGACTGGTGTCTCTCAGTCCGTCTGTCTCAGGGATATCTCTGTATAGTGACTGGTGTCTCTCAGTCCCTCTCCCTCAGGGAGATATCTGTACACTGACTGGTGTCTCTCAGACCCCTCACTCGCAGGGAGATATCTGTGCACTGACTGGTGTCTCTCAGTCTTCTCTCTCAGGGAGATATCTGTACATTGAATGGTGTCTCTCAGTCCCTCTCCCTCAGTGAGATATCTGTACACTGACTGGTGTCTCTCAGTCCCTCTCCCTCAAGGAGATATCTGTTCACTGACTGGTGTCTCTCAGTCCTCTCTCCCTCAGGGAGATATCTGTGCACTGACTGGTGTCTCTCAGTCTCTCCCTCAGGAAGATATCTGTACACTGACTGGTGTCTCTCAGTCCCCTCTCCCTCAGGGAGATATCTGTACACTGACTGGTGTCTCTCAGTCCCCTCTCCCTCAGGGAGATATCTGTACACTGACTGGTGTCTCTCAGTCCCTCTGCCTCAGGGAGATATCTGTACACTGACTGGTGTCTCTCAATCCCCTCTCTCTCAGGGATATATCTGTACACTGACTGCTGCCTCTCAGTCCCTCTCCCTCAGGGAGATATCTGTACACTGACTGGTGTCTCTCAGTCCCCTCTGCCTCAGGGATATTTCTGTATAGTGACTGGTGTCTCTCAGTCCCTCTCCCTCAGGGAGATATCTGTACACTGACTGGTGTCTCTCAGACCCCTCACTCTCAGGGAGATATCTGTGCACTGACTGGTTTCTCTCAGTCCTCTCTCTCAGGGAGATATCTGTACATTGAATGGTGTCTCTCAGTCCCTCTCCCTCAGGGAGATATCTGTACAATGACTGCTGTCTCTCAGTCCCTCTTCTCTCAGGGAGATATCTGTACACTGACTGGTGTCTCTAAGTCCCTCTCTCTCAGGGAGATATCTGTACACTGACTGGTGTCTCTCAGTCCCACTCCCTCAACAAGATATCTGTACATTGACTAGTATCTCTCAGTCCCACTCCCTCAGGGAGATATCTGTACACTGACTGGTGTCTCTCAGTCCCTATCCCTCATCAGGATATCTGTACACTGACTGGTGTCTCTCAGTCCCTCTGCCTCAGGGGGATATCTGTGCACTGACTGGTGTCTCTCAGTCCATCTCCGTCACAGAGATATCTGTACACTGACTGGTGTATCTCAGTCCTCTGTTCCTCAGGGAGATATCTGTACACTGACTGGTGTCTCTCAGTCCCTCTGCCTCAGGGAGATATCTGTACATTGACTGGTGTCTCTCAGTCCCTCTGCCTCAGGGAGATATCTGTACACTGACCTGTGTCTCTCAGTCCCTCTCCCTGAGGGAGATATCTGCACACTAACTGGTGTCTCTCAGTCCCCTCTCCCTCAGGGTGTTATCTGAACACTGACTGGTGTCTCTCAGTCCCTCTGCCTCAGGGAGATCTCTGTATAGTGACTGGTGTCTCTCAGTCCCTCTCCCTCAGGGAGATATGTGTACACTGACTGGTGTCTCTCAGTCCCTATCCCTCAGGCGGATATCTGTACACTGACTGGTGTCTCTCAGTCCATCTCCCTCAGGGAGATATCTGTACACTGATTGGTGTCTCTCAGTCCATCTCCCTCAGGGAGATATCTGTACACTGATTGGTGTCTCTCAGTCCATCTCCCTCAGGGGGATATCTGTGCACTGACTGGTGTCTCTCAGTCCCTCTCCCTCAGGGAGATATCTGCACACTGACTGGTGTCTCTCAGTCCTCTGTCCCTCAGGGAGATATCTGTACACTGACTGGTGTCTCTCAGTCCCCTCTCCCTCAGGGAGATATCTGTACACTGACTGGTGTCTCTCAGTCCCTCTCCCTCATGGAGATATCGGTAGACTGACTGGTGTCTCTCAGTCCCTCTCCCTCAGGGAGATATCTGTACACTGATTGGTGTCTCTCAGTCCCTCTCCCTCAGGGAGATATCTGTATATTGACTGGTGTCTCTCAGTCCCCTCACCCTCAGGGAGATATCTGTACACTGACTGGTGTCTCTCAGTCCCCTCTCCCTCAGGGAGATATCTGTACACTGACTTGGTGTCTCTCAGTCCCACTCCCTCAGCAAGATATCTGTACATTGACTGGTGTCTCTCAGTCCCACTCCGTCAGGGAGATATCTGTACACTGACCGGTGTCTCTCAGTCATCTGTTCCTCAGGGAGATATCTGTACACTGACTGGTGTCTCTCAGTCCCTCTCCCTCAGGAAGATATCTGTACAATGACTGGTGTCTATCAGTCCCTCTGCCTCAGGGAGATATCTGTACATTGACTGGTGTCTCTATGTCGCTCTCCCTCAGAGAGCTACCTGTACACTGACTGGTGTCTCTCAGTCCCTCTCGCTCAGGGAGATATCTGTACACTGACTGGTGTCTCTCAGTCCCCTCTCCCTCAGGGAGATATCTGTACACTGACTGGTGTCTCTCAGTCCCCTCTCCCTCAGGGAGATATCTGTACACTGACCGGTGTCTCTCAGTCCCTCTCCCTCAGGGAGATATCTGTACACTGACTGGTGTCTCTCAGTCCCCTCTCCCTCAGGGAGATATCTGTACACTGACTGGTGTCTCTCAGTCCCCTCTCCCTCAGGGAGATATCTGTCCACTGACTGGTGTCTCTCAGTCCGCTCTCTCTCAGGGAGATATCTGTACACTGACTGGTGTCTCTCAGTCCCCTGTCCCTCAGGAAGATATCTGTATACTGACTGGTGTCTCTCAGTCCCTCTCCCTCAGGGGGATATCTGTACACTGACTGGTGTCTCTCCGTCCCTCTCCCTCAGGGAGATATCTGTACACTGACTGGTGTCTCTCAGTCCCTCTCCCTCAGGGAGATATCTGTACACAGACTGGTATCTCTCAGTCCCTCTCCCTCAGGGAGATATCTGTACACTGACTGGTGTCTCTCAGTCCCCTCTCCCTCAGGGAGATATCTGTACACTGACTGGTGTCTCTCAGTCCCCTCTCCCTCAGGGATATATCTGTACACTGACTGGTGTCTCTCAGTCCCTCTCCCTCAGGGAGATATATGTACACTGACTGGTGTCTCTCAGTCCCCTCTCCCTCAGGGAGATATCTGTGCACTGACTGGTGTCTCTCAGTCCTCTGTTCCTCAGGGAGATGTCTGTGCACTGACTGGTGTCTCTCAGTCCCTCTGCCTCAGGGAGATATCTGTACATTGACTGGTGTCTCTCAGTCCCTCTGCCTCAGGGAGATATCTGTACACTGACCTGTGTCTCTCAGTCCCCTCTCCCTCAGGGAGATATCTGTACATTGACTGGTGTCTCTCAGTCCCTCTCCCTCAGGGAGCAATCTGTACACTGACTGGTGTCTCTCAGTCCCTCTCCCTCAGGGGGATATCTGTACACTGACTGGTGTCTCTCAGTCCATCTCCGTCAGGGAGATATCTGTACACTGACTGGTGTCTCTCAGTCCTCTGTTCCTCAGGGAGATATCTGTACACTGACTGGTGTCTCTCAGTCCCTCTGCCTCAGATAGATATCTGTACATTGACTGGTGTCTCTCATTCCCCTCTCCCTCAGGGAGATATCTGTACATTGACTGGTGTCTCTCAGTCCCTCTGCCTCAGGGATTTATCTGTACACTGACTTGTGTCTCTCAGTGCCCTCTCCCTCAGGGTGTTATCTGAACACTGACTGGTGTCTCTCAGTCCCTCTGCCTCAGGGAGATCTCTGTATAGTGACTAATGTCTCTCAGTCCCTCTCCCTCAGGGAGATATGTGTACACTGACTGGTGTCTCTCAGTCGCCAACCCTAAGGCGGATATCTGTACATTGACTGGTGTCTCTCAGTCCCTCTCCCTCAGGGAGATATCTGTACATTGACTGGTGTCTCTCAGTCCCTCTCCCTCAGGGAGATATCTGTACACTGACTGGTGTCTCTCAGTCTCTCTCCCTCAGGGAGATATAAGTACACTGACTGGTGTCTCTCAGTCCCCTCTCCCTCAGGGAGATATCTGTACACTGACTGGTGTCTCTCAGTCCCCTCTCCCTCAGGGAGATATCTGTACACTGATTGGTGTCTCTCAGTCCCTCTGCGTCAGGGAGATATCTGTACATTGACTGGTGTCTCTCAGTCCCTCTCTCTCAGGGAGATATCTGTACACTGACTGGTGTCTCTCAGTCCCTCTCTCTCAGGGAGATATCTGTACACTGACTGGTGTCTCTCAGTCCCCTCTCCCTCAGGGAGATATCTGTACACTGACTGGTGTCTCTCAGTCCCCTCTCCCTCAGGGAGATATCTGTACATTGATTGGTGTCTCTCAGTCCCTCTCTCTCAGGGAGATATCTGTACACTGACTGTTGTCTCTAAGTCCCTCTCTCTCAGGGAGACATCTGAACACTGACTTGGTGTCTCTCAGTCCCCTCTCCCTCGGCAAGATATCTGTACATTGACTGGTGTCTCTCAGTCCCTCTCTCTCAGGGAGATATCTGTACACTGACTGGTGTCTCTCAGTCTCTCTCCCTCAGGAAGATATCTGTACATTGACTGGTATCTATCAGTCCCTCTGCCTCAGGGAGATATCTGTACACTGACTGGTGTCTCTCAGTCGCCTCTCCCTCAGGGGGATATCTGAACACTGACTGGTGTCTCTCAGTCCGTCTGCCTCATGGAGATATCTGTACACTGACTGGTGTCTCTCAGTCCCTCTCTCTCAGTGAGATATCTGTACACTGACTGGTGTCTCTCAGCCCCCTCTTCCTCAGGGGGATATCTGTACACTGACTGGTGTCTCTCAGTCCCCTCTCTCTCATTGAGATATCTGTACACTGACTGGTGTCTCTCAGTCCCTCTCCCTCAGGGGATATCTGTCCACTGACTGGTGTCTCTCAGTCCCTCTCCCTCAGGGAGATATCTGTACACTGACTGGTGCCTCTCAGTCCCCTCTCTCTCAGGGAGATATCTGTGCACTGACTGGTGTCTCTCAGTCTCTCCCTCAGGGAGATATCTGTACACTGACTGGTGTCTCTCAGTCCCCTCTCCCTCAGGGAGATATCTGTACACTGACTGGTGTCTCTCAGTCCCCTCTCCCTCAGGGAGATATCTGTACACTGACTGGTGTCTCTCAGTCCCTCTGCCTCAGGGAGATATCTGTACACTGACTGGTGTCGCTCAGTCCCCTCTCCCTCAGGGAGATATCTGTACACTGACTGGTGTCTCTCAGTCTCTCCCTCAGGAAGATATCTGTACACTGACTGGTGTCTCTCAGTCCCCCCTCCCTCAGGGAGATATCTGTACACTGACTGGTGTCTCTCAGTCCACTCTCCCTCAGGGCGATATATGCACACTGACTGGTGTCTCTCAGTCCCTCTGCCTCAGGGAGATATCTGTACACTGACTGGTGTCTCTCAGTCCCCTCTCTCTCAGGGAGATATCTGTACACTGACTGGTGCCTCTCAGTCCCTCTCCCTCAGGGAAATATCTGTACACTGACTGGTGTCTCTCAGTCCCTCTGCCTCTGGGAGATGTCTGTACACTGACCGGTGTGTCTCAGTCCCCTCTGCCGCAGGGAGATATCTGTCCACTGACTGGTGTCTCTCAGTCCCCTCTCCCTCAGGGAGATATCTGTACACTGACTGGTGTCTCTCAGTCCCCTCTCCCTCAGGGAGATATCTGTACACTGACTGATGTCTCCCAGTCCCCTCTCTCTCAGGGAGATAGCTGTACACTGACGGGTGTCTCTCAGTCCCTCTGGCTCAGGGAGATATCTGGAAACTGACTGGTGTCTCTCAGTCCCTCTCCCTCAGGGAGATATCTGTACACTGACTGGTGCCTCTCAGTCCCCTCTCCCTTAGGGTGTTATCTGAACACTGACTGGTGTCTCTCAGTCCGTCTGTCTCAGGGATATCTCTGTATAGTGACTGGTGTCTCTCAGTCCCTCTCCCTCAGGGAGATATCTGTACACTGACTGGTGTCTCTCAGACCCCTCACTCGCAGGGAGATATCTGTGCACTGACTGGTGTCTCTCAGTCTTCTCTCTCAGGGAGATATCTGTACATTGAATGGTGTCTCTCAGTCCCTCTCCCTCAGTGAGATATCTGTACACTGACTGGTGTCTCTCAGTCCCTCTCCCTCAAGGAGATATCTGTTCACTGACTGGTGTCTCTCAGTCCTCTCTCCCTCAGGGAGATATCTGTGCACTGACTGGTGTCTCTCAGTCTCTCCCTCAGGAAGATATCTGTACACTGACTGGTGTCTCTCAGTCCCCTCTCCCTCAGGGAGATATCTGTACACTGACTGGTGTCTCTCAGTCCCCTCTCCCTCAGGGAGATATCTGTACACTGACTGGTGTCTCTCAGTCCCTCTGCCTCAGGGAGATATCTGTACACTGACTGGTGTCTCTCAATCCCCTCTCTCTCAGGGATATATCTGTACACTGACTGGTGCCTCTCAGTCCCTCTCCCTCAGGGAGATATCTGTACACTGACTGGTGTCTCTCAGTCCCCTCTGCCTCAGGGATATCTCTGTATAGTGACTGGTGTCTCTCAGTCCCTCTCCCTCAGGGAGATATCTGTACACTGACTGGTGTCTCTCAGACCCCTCACTCTCAGGGAGATATCTGTGCACTGACTGGTTTCTCTCAGTCCTCTCTCTCAGGGAGATATCTGTACATTGAATGGTGTCTCTCAGTCCCTCTCCCTCAGGGAGATATCTGTACAATGACTGCTGTCTCTCAGTCCCTCTTCTCTCAGGGAGATATCTGTACACTGACTGGTGTCTCTAAGTCCCTCTCTCTCAGGGAGATATCTGTACACTGACTGGTGTCTCTCAGTCCCACTCCCTCAACAAGATATCTGTACATTGACTGGTGTCTCTCAGTCCCACTCCCTCAGGGAGATATCTGTACACTGACTGGTGTCTCTCAGTCCCTATCCCTCATCAGGATATCTGTACACTGACTGGTGTCTCTCAGTCCCTCTGCCTCAGGGGGATATCTGTGCACTGACTGGTGTCTCTCAGTCCATCTCCGTCACAGAGATATCTGTACACTGACTGGTGTATCTCAGTCCTCTGTTCCTCAGGGAGATATCTGTACACTGACTGGTGTCTCTCAGTCCCTCTGCCTCAGGGAGATATCTGTACATTGACTGGTGTCTCTCAGTCCCTCTGCCTCAGGGAGATATCTGTACACTGACCTGTGTCTCTCAGTCCCTCTCCCTCAGGGAGATATCTGCACACTAACTGGTGTCTCTCAGTCCCCTCTCCCTCAGGGTGTTATCTGAACACTGACTGGTGTCTCTCAGTCCCTCTGCATCAGGGAGATCTCTGTATAGTGACTGGTGTCTCTCAGTCCCTCTCCCTCAGGGAGATATGTGTACACTGACTGGTGTCTCTCAGTCCCTATCCCTCAGGCGGATATCTGTACACTGACTGGTGTCTCTCAGTCCATCTCCCTCAGGGAGATATCTGTACACTGATTGGTGTCTCTCAGTCCATCTCCCTCAGGGAGATATCTGTACACTGATTGGTGTCTATCAGTCCCTCTCCCTCAGGGAGATATCTGTACACTGATTGGTGTCTCTCAGTCCCTCTCCCTCAGGGAGATATCTGTATATTGACTGGTGTCTCTCAGTCCCCTCTCCCTCAGGGAGATATCTGTACACTGACTGGTGTCTCTCAGTCCCCTCTCCCTCAGGGAGATATCTGTACACTGACTTGGTGTCTCTCAGTCCCACTCCCTCAGCAAGATATCTGTACATTGACTGGTGTCTCTCAGTCCCACTCCGTCAGGGAGATATCTGTACACTGACCGGTGTCTCTCAGTCATCTGTTCCTCAGGGAGATATCTGTACACTGACTGGTGTCTCTCAGTCCCTCTCCCTCAGGAAGATATCTGTACAATGACTGGTGTCTGTCAGTCCCTCTGCCTCAGGGAGATATCTGTACATTGACTGGTGTCTCTATGTCGCTCTCCCTCAGAGAGCTACCTGTACACTGACTGGTGTCTCTCAGTCCCTCTCGCTCAGGGAGTTATCTGTACACTGACTGGTGTCTCTCAGTCCCCTCTCCCTCAGGGAGATATCTGTACACTGACCGGTGTCTCTCAGTCCCTCTCCCTCAGGGAGATATCTGTACACTGACTGGTGTCTCTCAGTCCCCTCTCCCTCAGGGAGATATCTGTACACTGACTGGTGTCTCTCAGTCCCCTCTCCCTCAGGGAGATATCTGTCCACTGACTGGTGTCTCTCAGTCCGCTCTCTCTCAGGGAGATATCTGTACACTGACTGGTGTCTCTCAGTCCCCTGTCCCTCAGGAAGATATCTGTATACTGACTGGTGTCTCTCAGTCCCTCTCCCTCAGGGGGATATCTGTACACTGACTGGTGTCTCTCAGTCCCTCTCCCTCAGGGAGATATCTGTACACTGACTGGTGTCTCTCAGTCCCTCTCCCTCAGGGAGATATCTGTACACAGACTGGTATCTCTCAGTCCCTCTCCCTCAGGGAGATATCTGTACACTGACTGGTGTCTCTCAGTCCCCTCTCCCTCAGGGAGATATCTGTACACTGACTGGTGTCTCTCAGTCCCCTCTCCCTCAGGGATATATCTGTACACTGACTGGTGTCTCTCAGTCCCTCTCCCTCAGGGAGATATATGTACACTGACTGGTGTCTCTCAGTCCCCTCTCCCTCAGGGAGATATCTGTGCACTGACTGGTGTCTCTCAGTCCTCTGTTCCTCAGGGAGATGTCTGTGCACTGACTGGTGTCTCTCAGTCCCTCTGCCTCAGGGAGATATCTGTACACTGACCTGTGTCTCTCAGTCCCCTCTCCCTCAGGGAGATATCTGTACATTGACTGGTGTCTCTCAGTCCCTCTCCCTCAGGGAGCAATCTGTACACTGACTGGTGTCTCTCAGTCCCTCTCCCTCAGGGGGATATCTGTACACTGACTGGTGTCTCTCAGTCCATCTCCGTCAGGGAGATATCTGTACACTGACTGGTGTCTCTCAGTCCTCTGTTCCTCAGGGAGATATCTGTCCACTGACTGGTGTCTCTCAGTCCCTCTGCCTCAGATAGATATCTGTACATTGACTGGTGTCTCTCATTCCCCTCTCCCTCAGGGAGATATCTGTACATTGACTGGTGTCTCTCAGTCCCTCTGCCTCAGGGATTTATCTGTACACTGACTTGTGTCTCTCAGTCCCCTCTCCCTCAGGGTGTTATCTGAACACTGACTGGTGTCTCTCAGTCCCTCTGCCTCAGGGAGATCTCTGTATAGTGACTAATGTCTCTCAGTCCCTCTCCCTCAGGGTGATATGTGTACACTGACTGGTGTCTCTCAGTCGCCAACCCTAAGGCGGATATCTGTACAGTGACTGGTGTCTCTCAGTCCCTCTCCCTCAGGGAGATATCTGTACATTGACTGGTGTCTCTCAGTCCCTCTCCCTCAGGGAGATATCTGTACACTGACTGGTGTCTCTCAGTCTCTCTCCCTCAGGGAGATATAAGTACACTGACTGGTGTCTCTCAGTCCCCTCTCCCTCAGGGAGATATCTGTACACTGACTGGTGTCTCTCAGTCCCCTCTCCCTCAGGGAGATATCTGTACACTGATTGGTGTCTCTCAGTCCCTCTGCGTCAGGGAGATATCTGTACATTGACTGGTGTCTCTCAGTCCCTCTCTCTCAGGGAGATATCTGTACACTGACTGGTGTCTCTCAGTCCCTCTCTCTCAGGGAGATATCTGTACACTGACTGGTGTCTCTCAGTCCCCTCTCCCTCAGGGAGATATCTGTACACTGACTGGTGTCTCTCAGTCCTCTCTCCCTCAGGGAGATATCTGTACATTGATTGGTGTCTCTCAGTCCCTCTCTCTCAGGGAGATATCTGTACACTGACTGTTGTCTCTAAGTCCCTCTCTCTCAGGGAGACATCTGAACACTGACTTGGTGTCTCTCAGTCCCCTCTCCCTCGGCAAGATATCTGTACATTGACTGGTGTCTCTCAGTCCCTCTCTCTCAGGGAGATATCTGTACACTGACTGGTGTCTCTCAGTCTCTCTCCCTCAGGAAGATATCTGTACATTGACTGGTATCTATCAGTCCCTCTGCCTCAGGGAGATATCTGTACACTGACTGGTGTCTCTCAGTCGCCTCTCCCTCAGAGGGATATCTGAACACTGACTGGTGTCTGTCAGTCTCTCCCTCAGGGAGATATTTGTACACTGACTGGTGTGTCTCAGTCCCCTCTCCCTCAGGGAGATATCTGTACACTGACTGGTGTCTCTCAGCCCCCTCTTCCTCAGGGGGATATCTGTACACTGACTGGTGTCTCTCAGTCCCCTCTCTCTCAGGGAGATATCTGTACACTGACTGGTGTCTCTCAGTCCCTCTGCCTCAGGGAGATATCTGTACACTGACTGGTGTCGCTCAGTCCCCTCTCCCTCAGGGAGATATCTGTACACTGACTGGTGTCTCTCAGTCTCTCCCTCAGGAAGATATCTGTACACTGACTGGTGTCTCTCAGTCCCCTCTCCCTCAGGGAGATATCTGTACACTGACTGGTGTCTCTCAGTCCACTCTCCCTCAGGGCGATATATGTACACTGACTGGTGTCTCTCAGTCCCTCTGCCTCAGGGAGATATCTGTACACTGACTGGTGTCTCTCAGTCCCCTCTCTCTCAGGGAGATATCTGTACACTGACTGGTGCCTCTTAGTCCCTCTCCCTCAGGGAAATATCTGTACACTGACTGGTGTCTCTCAGTCCCTCTGCCTCTGGGAGATGTCTGTACACTGACCGGTGTGTCTCAGTCCCCTCTGCCGCAGGGAGATATCTGTACACTGACTGGTGTCTCTCAGTCCCCTCTCCCTCAGGGAGATATCTGTACACTGACTGGTGTCTCTCAGTCCCCTCTCCCTCAGGGAGATATCTGTACACTGACTGGTGTCTCTCAGTCCCCTCTCCCTCAGGGAGATATCTGTACACTGACTGGTGTCTCTCAGTCCCCTCTCTCTCAGGTATATATCTGTACACTGACCGGTGTCTCTCAGTACCCTGTCCCTCAGGGAGATATCTGTATACTGACTGGTGTCTCTCAATCCCTCTGCCTCAGGGAGATATCTGTACACTGACTGGTGTCTCTCAGTCCCCTCTCTCTCAGGGAGATATCTGTACACTGACTGGTGCCTCTCAGTCCCGCTCCCTCAGGGAAATATCTGCACACTGACTGGTGTCTCTCAGTCCCTCTGCCTCTGGGAGATGTCTGTACACTGACTGGTGTCTCTCAGTCCCTCTCCCTCAGGGAGATATCTGCACACTGACTGGTGTCTCTCAGTCCCCTCTCCCTCAGGGTGTTATCTGAACACTGACTGGTGTCTCTCAGTCCCTCTGCCTCAGGGAGATCTCTGTATAGTGACTGGTGTCTCTCAGTCCCTCTCCCTCAGGGAGATATGTGTACACTGACTGGTGTCTCTCAGTCCCTATCCCTCAGGCGGATATCTGTACACTGACTGGTGTCTCTCAGTCCATCTCCCTCAGGGAGATATCTGTACACTGATTGGTGTCTCTCAGTCCATCTCCCTCAGGGGGATATCTGTACACTGACTGGTGTCTCTCAGTCCATCTCCGTCAGGGAGATATCTGTACACTGACTGGTGTCTCTCAGTCCTCTGTTCCTCAGGGAGATATCTGTACACTGACTGGTGTCTCTCAGTCCCTCTGCCTCAGATAGATATCTGTACATTGACTGGTGTCTCTCATTCCCCTCTCCCTCAGGGAGATATCTGCACATTGACTGGTGTCTCTCAGTCCCTCTGCCTCAGGGATTTATCTGTACACTGACTTGTGTCTCTCAGTCCCGTCTCCCTCAGGGTGTTATCTGAACACTGACTGGTGTCTCTCAGTCCCTCTGCCTCAGGGAGATCTCTGTATAGTGACTAATGTCTCTCAGTCCCTCTCCCTCAGGGAGATATGTGTACACTGACTGGTGTCTCTCAGTCGCCAACCCTAAGGCGGATATCTGTACAGTGACTGGTGTCTCTCAGTCCCTCTCCCTCAGGGAGATATCTGTACATTGACTGGTGTCTCTCAGTCCCCTCTCCCTCAGGGAGATATCTGTACACTGATTGGTGTCTCTCAGTCCCTCTGCGTCAGGGAGATATCTGTACATTGACTGGTGTCTCTCAGTCCCTCTCTCTCAGGGAGATATCTGTACACTGACTGGTGTCTCTCAGTCCCTCTCTCTCAGGGAGATATCTGTACACTGACTGGTGTCTCTCAGTCCCCTCTCCCTCAGGGAGATATCTGTACATTGATTGGTGTCTCTCAGTCCCTCTCTCTCAGGGAGATATCTGTACACTGACTGTTGTCTCTAAGTCCCTCTCTCTCAGGGAGACATCTGAACACTGACTTGGTGTCTCTCAGTCCCCTCTCCCTCGGCAAGATATCTGTACATTGACTGGTGTCTCTCAGTCCCTCTCTCTCAGGGAGATATCTGTACACTGACTGGTGTCTCTCAGTCTCTCTCCCTCAGGAAGATATCTGTACATTGACTGGTATCTATCAGTCCCTCTGCCTCAGGGAGATATCTGTACACTGACTGGTGTCTCTCAGTCGCCTCTCCCTCAGGGGGATATCTGAACACTGACTGGTGTCTCTCAGTCCGTCTGCCTCATGGAGATATCTGTACACTGACTGGTGTCTCTCAGTCCCTCTCTCAGTGAGATATCTGTACACTGACTGGTGTCTCTCAGTCCCTCTCCCTCAGGGGGATATCTGTGCACTGACTGGTGTCTCTCAGTCCCCTCTACCTCAGGGAGATATCTGTACACTGACTGGTGTCTCTCAGTCCCTCTCCCTCAGGGAGATATCTGTATACACACTGGTGTCTCTCAGTCCCCTCTCTCTCAGGGAGATATCTGTACATTGACTGGTGTCTCTCAGCCCCCTCTTCCTCAGGGGGATATCTGTACACTGACTGGTGTCTCTCAGTCCCCTCTCTCTCATTGAGATATCTGTACACTGACTGGTGTCTCTCAGTCCCTCTCCCTCAGGGGATATCTGTCCACTGACTGGTGTCTCTCAGTCCCTCTCCCTCAGGGAGATATCTGTACACTGACTGGTGCCTCTCAGTCCCCTCTCTCTCAGGGAGATATCTGTGCACTGACTGGTGTCTCTCAGTCTCTCCCTCAGGGAGATATCTGTACACTGACTGGTGTCTCTCAGTCCCCTCTCCCTCAGGGAGATATCTGTACACTGACTGGTGTCTCTCAGTCCCCTCTCCCTCAGGGAGATATCTGTACACTGACTGGTGTCTCTCAGTCCCTCTGCCTCAGGGAGATATCTGTACACTGACTGGTGTCGCTCAGTCCCCTCTCCCTCAGGGAGATATCTGTACACTGACTGGTGTCTCTCAGTCCCTCTCCCTCAGGGAAATATCTGTACACTGACTGGTGTATCTCAGTCCTCTGTTCCTCAGGGAGATATCTGTACACTGACTGGTGTATCTCAGTCCTCTGTTCCTCAGGGAGATATCTGTACACTGACTGGTGTCTCTCAGTCCCTCTGCCTCAGGGAGATATCTGTACATTGACTGGTGTCTCTCAGTCCCTCTGCCTCAGGGAGATATCTGTACACTGACCTGTGTCTCTCAGTCCCTCTGCCTCAGGGAGATATCTGTACACTGACTGGTGTCTCTCAGTCACCTCTCCCTCAGGGTGTTATCTGAACACTGACTGGTGTCTCTCAGTCCCTCTGGCTCAGGGAGATATCTGTATAGTGACTGGTGTCTCTCAGTCCCTCTGCCTCAGGGAGATATCTGTACACTGACCTGTGTCTCTCAGTCCCTCTGCCTCAGGGAGATATCTGTACACTGACTGATGTCTCTCAGTCCCCTCTCTCTCAGGGAGATAGCTGTACACTGACGGGTGTCTCTTAGTCCCTCTGGCTCAGGGAGATATCTGTATACTGACTGGTGTCTCTAAGTCCCTCTCCCTCAGGGAGATATCTGTACACTGACTGGTGCCTCTCAGTCCCCTCTCCCTTAGGGTGTTATCTGAACACTGACTGGTGTCTCTCAGTCCGTCTGTCTCAGGGATATCTCTGCATAGTGACTGGTGTCTCTCAGTCCCTCTCCCTCAGGGAGATATCTGTACACTGACTGGTGTCTCTCAGACCCCTCACTCGCAGGGAGATATCTGTGCACTGACTGGTGTCTCTCAGTCTTCTCTCTCAGTGAGATATCTGTGCACTGACTGGTGTCTCTCAGTCCATCTCCGTCAGGGAGATATCTGTACACTGACTGGTGTATCTCAGTCCTCTGTTCCTCAGGGAGATATCTGTACACTGACTGGTGTCTCTCAGTCCCTCTGCCTCAGGGAGATATCTGTACATTGACTGGTGTCTCTCAGTCCCTCTGCCTCAGGGAGATATCTGTACACTGACCTGTGTCTCTCAGTCCCTCTGCCTCAGGGAGATATCTGTACACTGACTGGTGTCTCTCAGTCACCTCTCCCTCAGGGTGTTATCTGAACACTGACTGGTGTCTCTCAGTCCCTCTGGCTCAGTGAGATATCTGTATAGTGACTGGTGTCTCTCAGTCCCTCTGCCTCAGGGAGATATCTGTACACTGACCTGTGTCTCTCAGTCCCTCTGCCTCAGGGAGATATCTGTACACTGACTGATGTCTCTCAGTCCCCTCTCTCTCAGGGAGATAGCTGTACACTGACGGGTGTCTCTTAGTCCCTCTGGCTCAGGGAGATATCTGTATACTGACTGGTGTCTCTAAGTCCCTCTCCCTCAGGGAGATATCTGTACACTGACTGGTGCCTCTCAGTCCCCTCTCCCTTAGGGTGTTATCTGAACACTGACTGGTGTCTCTCAGTCCGTCTGTCTCAGGGATATCTCTGTATAGTGACTGGTGTCTCTCAGTCCCTCTCCCTCAGGGAGATATCTGTACACTGACTGGTGTCTCTCAGACCCCTCACTCGCAGGGAGATATCTGTGCACTGACTGGTGTCTCTCAGTCTTCTCTCTCAGTGAGATATCTGTACACTGACTGGTGTCTCTCAGTCCCCTCTCCCTCAGCGAGATATCTGTACACTGACTGGTGTCTCTCAGTCCCTCTCCCTCAAGGAGATATCAGTTCACTGACTGGTGTCTCTCAGTCCTCTCTCCCTCAGGGAGATATCTGTGCACTGACTGGTGTCTCTCAGTCTCTCCCTCAGGAAGATATCTGTACACTGACTGGTGTCTCTCAGTCCCCTCTCCCTCAGGGAGATATCTGTACACTGACTGGTGTCTCTCAGTCCCCTCTCCCTCAGGGAGATATCTGTACACTGACTGGTGTCTCTCAGTCCCTCTGCCTCAGGGAGATATCTGTACACTGACTGGTGTCTCTCAATCCCCTCTCTCTCAGGGATATATCTGTACACTGACTGGTGCCTCTCAGTCCCTCTCCCTCAGGGAGATATCTGTACACTGACTGGTGTCTCTCAGTCCCCTCTGCCTCAGGGATATCTCTGTATAGTGACTGGTGTCTCTCAGTCCCTCTCCCTCAGGGAGATATCTGTACACTGACTGGTGTCTCTCAGACCCCTCACTCTCAGGGAGATATCTGTGCACTGACTGGTTTCTCTCAGTCCTCTCTCTCAGGGAGATATCTGTACATTGAATGGTGTCTCTCAGTCCCTCTCCCTCAGGGAGATATCTGTACAATGACTGCTGTCTCTCAGTCCCTCTTCTCTCAGGGAGATATCTGTACACTGACTGGTGTCTCTAAGTCCCTCTCTCTCAGGGAGATATCTGTACACTGACTGGTGTCTCTCAGTCCCACTCCCTCAACAAGATATCTGTACATTGACTGGTGTCTCTCAGTCCCACTCCCTCAGGGAGATATCTGTACACTGACTGGTGTCTCTCAGTCCCTATCCCTCATCAGGATATCTGTACACTGACTGGTGTCTCTCAGTCCCTCTGCCTCAGGGGGATATCTGTGCACTGACTGGTGTCTCTCAGTCCATCTCCGTCACAGAGATATCTGTGCACTGACTGGTGTATCTCAGTCCTCTGTTCCTCAGGGAGATATCTGTACACTGACTGGTGTCTCTCAGTCCCTCTGCCTCAGGGAGATATCTGTACATTGACTGGTGTCTCTCAGTCCCTCTGCCTCAGGGAGATATCTGTACACTGACCTGTGTCTCTCAGTCCCTCTCCCTCAGGGAGATATCTGCACACTAACTGGTGTCTCTCAGTCCCCTCTCCCTCAGGGTGTTATCTGAACACTGACTGGTGTCTCTCAGTCCCTCTGCCTCAGGGAGATCTCTGTATAGTGACTGGTGTCTCTCAGTCCCTCTCCCTCAGGGAGATATCTGCACACTGACTGGTGTCTCTCAGTCCTCTGTCCCTCAGGGAGATATCTGTGCACTGACTGGTTTCTCTCAGTCCTCTCTCTCAGGGAGATATCTGTACATTGAATGGTGTCTCTCAGTCCCTCTCCCTCAGGGAGATATCTGTACACTGACTGGTGTCTCTCAGTCCATCTCCCTCAGGGAGATATCTGTACACTGATTGGTGTCTCTCAGTCCATCTCCCTCAGCGAGATATCTTTACACTGATTGGTGTCTCTCAGTCCATCTCCCTCAGGGGGATATCTGTGCACTGACTGGTGTCTCTCAGTCCCTCTCCCTCAGGGAGATATCTGCACACTGACTGGTGTCTCTCAGTCCTCTGTCCCTCAGGGAGATATCTGTACACTGACTGGTGTCTCTCAGTCCCCTCTCCCTCAGGGAGATATCTGTACACTGACTGGTGTCTCTCAGTCCCTCTCCCTCATGGAGATATCGGTAGACTGACTGATGTCTCTCAGTCCCTCTCCCTCAGGGAGATATCTGTACACTGACTGGTGTCTCTCAGTCCCCTCTGCCTCAGGGAGATATCTGTACACTGACTGGTGTCTCTCAGACCCCTCACTCTCAGGGAGATATCTGTGCACTGACTGGTTTCTCTCAGTCCTCTCTCTCAGGGAGATATCTGTACATTGAATGGTGTCTCTCAGTCCCTCTCCCTCAGGGAGATATCTGTACAATGACTGCTGTCTCTCAGTCCCTCTTCTCTCAGGGAGATATCTGTACACTGACTGGTGTCTCTAAGTCCCTCTCTCTCAGGGAGATATCTGTACACTGACTGGTGTCTCTCTGTCCCACTCCCTCAACAAGATATCTGTACATTGACTGGTGTCTCTCAGTCCCACTCCCTCAGGGAGATATCTGTACACTGACTGGTGTCTCTCAGTCCCTATCCCTCATCAGGATATCTGTACACTGACTGGTGTCTCTCAGTCCCTCTGCCTCAGGGGGATATCTGTGCACTGACTGGTGTCTCTCAGTCCATCTCCGTCACAGAGATATCTGTGCACTGACTGGTGTATCTCAGTCCTCTGTTCCTCAGGGAGATATCTGTACACTGACTGGTGTCTCTCAGTCCCTCTGCCTCAGGGAGATATCTGTACATTGACTGGTGTCTCTCAGTCCCTCTGCCTCAGGGAGATATCTGTACACTGACCTGTGTCTCTCAGTCCCTCTCCCTCAGGGAGATATCTGCACACTAACTGGTGTCTCTCAGTCCCCTCTCCCTCAGGGTGTTATCTGAACACTGACTGGTGTCTCTCAGTCCCTCTGCCTCAGGGAGATCTCTGTATAGTGACTGGTGTCTCTCAGTCCCTCTCCCTCAGGGAGATATGTGTTCACTGACTGGTGTCTCTCAGTCCCTATCCCTCAGGCGGATATCTGTACACTGACTGGTGTCTCTCAGTCCATCTCCCTCAGGGAGATATCTGTACACTGATTGGTGTCTCTCAGTCCATCTCCCTCAGCGAGATATCTTTACACTGATTGGTGTCTCTCAGTCCATCTCCCTCAGGGGGATATCTGTGCACTGACTGGTGTCTCTCAGTCCCTCTCCCTCAGGGAGATATCTGCACACTGACTGGTGTCTCTCAGTCCTCTGTCCCTCAGGGAGATATCTGTACACTGACTGGTGTCTCTCAGTCCCCTCTCCCTCAGGGAGATATCTGTACACTGACTGGTGTCTCTCAGTCCCTCTCCCTCATGGAGATATCGGTAGACTGACTGGTGTCTCTCAGTCCCTCTCCCTCAGGGAGATATCTGTACACTGACTGGTGTCTCTCAGTCCCCTCTGCCTCAGGGAGATATCTGTACACTGATTGGTGTCTCTCAGTCCCTCTCCCTCAGGGAGATATCTGTATATTGACTGGTGTCTCTCAGTCCCCTCTCCCTCAGGGAGATATCTGTACACTGACTGGTGTCTCTCAGTCCCACTCCGTCAGGGAGATATCTGTACACTGACCGGTGTCTCTCAGTCATCTGTTCCTCAGGGAGATATCTGTACACTGACTGGTGTCTCTCAGTCCCTCTCCCTCAGGAAGATATCTGTACAATGACTGGTGTCTATCAGTTCCTCTGCCTCAGGGAGATATCTGTACATTGACTGGTGTCTCTATGTCGCTCTCTCTCAGAGAGCTACCTGTACACTGACTGGTGTCTCTCAGTCCCTCTCGCTCAGGGAGATATCTGTACACTGACTGGTGTCTCTCAGTCCCCTCTCCCTCAGGGAGATATCTGTACACTGACTGGTGTCTCTCAGTCCCCTCTCCCTCAGGGATATATCTGTACACTGACCGGTGTCTCTCAGTCCCCTCTGTCCCTCAGGGAGATATCTGTACACTGACCGGTGTCTCTCAGTCCCTCTCCCTCAGGGAGATATCTGTACACTGACTGGTGTCTCTCAGTCCCCTCTCCCTCAGGGAGATATCTGTACACTGACTGGTGTCTCTCAGTCCCCTCTCTCTCAGGGAGATATCTGTACACTGACTGGTGCCTCTCAGTCCCCTCTCCCTCAGGGAGATATCTGTACACTGACTTGGTGTCTCTCAGTCCCACTCCCTCAGCAAGATATCTGTACATTGACTGGTGTCTCTCAGTCCCACTCCGTCAGGGAGATATCTGTACACTGACCGGTGTCTCTCAGTCATCTGTTCCTCAGGGAGATATCTGTACACTGACTGGTGTCTCTCAGTCCCTCTCCCTCAGGAAGATATCTGTACAATGACTGGTGTCTATCAGTCCCTCTGCCTCAGGGAGATATCTGTACATTGACTGGTGTCTCTATGTCGCTCTCTCTCAGAGAGCTACCTGTACACTGACTGGTGTCTCTCAGTCCCTCTCGCTCAGGGAGATATCTGTACACTGACTGGTGTCTCTCAGTCCCCTCTCCCTCAGGGAGATATCTGTACACTGACTGGTGTCTCTCAGTCCCCTCTCCCTCAGGGATATATCTGTACACTGACCGGTGTCTCTCAGTCCCCTCTGTCCCTCAGGGAGATATCTGTACACTGACCGGTGTCTCTCAGTCCCTCTCCCTCAGGGAGATATCTGTACACTGACTGGTGTCTCTCAGTCCCCTCTCCCTCAGGGAGATATCTGTACACTGACTGGTGTCTCTCAGTCCCCTCTCCCTCAGGGAGATATCTGTACACTGACTGGTGCCTCTCAGTCCCCTCTCCCTTAGGGTGTTATCTGAACACTGACTGGTGTCTCTCAGTCCGTCTGTCTCAGGGATATCTCTGTATAGTGACTGGTGTCTCTCAGTCCCTCTCCCTCAGGGAGATATCTGTACACTGACTGGTGTCTCTCAGACCCCTCACTCGCAGGGAGATATCTGTGCACTGACTGGTGTCTCTCAGTCTTCTCTCTCAGTGAGATATCTGTACACTGACTGGTGTCTCTCAGTCCCCTCTCCCTCAGCGAGATATCTGTACACTGACTGGTGTCTCTCAGTCCCTCTCCCTCAAGGAGATATCTGTTCACTGACTGGTGTCTCTCAGTCCTCTCTCCCTCAGGGAGATATCTGTGCACTGACTGGTGTCTCTCAGTCTCTCCCTCAGGAAGATATCTGTACACTGACTGGTGTCTCTCAGTCCCCTCTCCCTCAGGGAGATATCTGTACACTGACTGGTGTCTCTCAGTCCCCTCTCCCTCAGGGAGATATCTGTACACTGACTGGTGTCTCTCAGTCCCTCTGCCTCAGGGAGATATCTGTACACTGACTGGTGTCTCTCAATCCCCTCTCTCTCAGGGATATATCTGTACACTGACTGGTGCCTCTCAGTCCCTCTCCCTCAGGGAGATATCTGTACACTGACTGGTGTCTCTCAGTCCCCTCTGCCTCAGGGATATCTCTGTATAGTGACTGGTGTCTCTCAGACCCCTCACTCTCAGGGAGATATCTGTGCACTGACTGGTTTCTCTCAGTCCTCTCTCTCAGGGAGATATCTGTACATTGAATGGTGTCTCTCAGTCCCTCTCCCTCAGGGAGATATCTGTACAATGACTGCTGTCTCTCAGTCCCTCTTCTCTCAGGGAGATATCTGTACACTGACTGGTGTCTCTAAGTCCCTCTCTCTCAGGGAGATATCTGTACACTGACTGGTGTCTCTCAGTCCCTATCCCTCATCAGGATATCTGTACACTGACTGGTGTCTCTCAGTCCCTCTGCCTCAGGGGGATATCTGTGCACTGACTGGTGTCTCTCAGTCCATCTCCGTCACAGAGATATCTGTGCACTGACTGGTGTATCTCAGTCCTCTGTTCCTCAGGGAGATATCTGTACACTGACTGGTGTCTCTCAGTCCCTCTGCCTCAGGGAGATATCTGTACATTGACTGGTGTCTCTCAGTCCCTCTGCCTCAGGGAGATATCTGTACACTGACCTGTGTCTCTCAGTCCCTCTCCCTCAGGGAGATATCTGCACACTAACTGGTGTCTCTCAGTCCCCTCTCCCTCAGGGTGTTATCTGAACACTGACTGGTGTCTCTCAGTCCCTCTGCCTCAGGGAGATCTCTGTATAGTGACTGGTGTCTCTCAGTCCCTCTCCCTCAGGGAGATATGTGTACACTGACTGGTGTCTCTCAGTCCCTATCCCTCAGGCGGATATCTGTACACTGACTGGTGTCTCTCAGTCCATCTCCCTCAGGGAGATATCTGTACACTGATTGGTGTCTCTCAGTCCATCTCCCTCAGCGAGATATCTTTACACTGATTGGTGTCTCTCAGTCCATCTCCCTCAGGGGGATATCTGTGCACTGACTGGTGTCTCTCAGTCCCTCTCCCTCAGGGAGATATCTGCACACTGACTGGTGTCTCTCAGTCCTCTGTCCCTCAGGGAGATATCTGTACACTGACTGGTGTCTCTCAGTCCCCTCTCCCTCAGGGAGATATCTGTACACTGACTGGTGTCTCTCAGTCCCTCTCCCTCATGGAGATATCGGTAGACTGACTGGTGTCTCTCAGTCCCTCTCCCTCAGGGAGATATCTGTACACTGACTGGTGTCTCTCAGTCCCCTCTGCCTCAGGGAGATATCTGTACACTGATTGGTGTCTCTCAGTCCCTCTCCCTCAGGGAGATATCTGTATATTGACTGGTGTCTCTCAGTCCCCTCTCCCTCAGGGAGATATCTGTACACTGACTGGTGTCTCTCAGTCCCCTCTCCCTCAGGGAGATATCTGTACACTGACTTGGTGTCTCTCAGTCCCACTCCCTCAGCAAGATATCTGTACATTGACTGGTGTCTCTCAGTCCCACTCCGTCAGGGAGATATCTGTACACTGACCGGTGTCTCTCAGTCATCTGTTCCTCAGGGAGATATCTGTACACTGACTGGTGTCTCTCAGTCCCTCTCCCTCAGGAAGATATCTGTACAATGACTGGTGTCTATCAGTCCCTCTGCCTCAGGGAGATATCTGTACATTGACTGGTGTCTCTATGTCGCTCTCTCTCAGAGAGCTACCTGTACACTGACTGGTGTCTCTCAGTCCCTCTCGCTCAGGGAGATATCTGTACACTAACTGGTGTCTCTCAGTCCCCTCTCCCTCAGGGAGATATCTGTACACTGACTGGTGTCTCTCAGTCCCCTCTCCCTCAGGGATATATCTGTACACTGACCGGTGTCTCTCAGTCCCCTCTGTCCCTCTGGGAGATATCTGTACACTGACCGGTGTCTCTCAGTCCCTCTCCCTCAGGGAGATATCTGTACACTGACTGGTGTCTCTCAGTCCCCTCTCCCTCAGGGAGATATCTGTACACTGACTGGTGTCTCTCAGTCCCCTCTCCCTCAGGGAGATATCTGTACACTGACTGGTGCCTCTCAGTCCCCTCTCCCTCAGGGAGATATCTGTACACTGACTTGGTGTCTCTCAGTCCCACTCCCTCAGCAAGATATCTGTACATTGACTGGTGTCTCTCAGTCCCACTCCGTCAGGGAGATATCTGTACACTGACCGGTGTCTCTCAGTCATCTGTTCCTCAGGGAGATATCTGTACACTGACTGGTGTCTCTCAGTCCCTCTCCCTCAGGAAGATATCTGTACAATGACTGGTGTCGATCAGTCCCTCTGCCTCAGGGAGATATCTGTACATTGACTGGTGTCTCTATGTCGCTCTCTCTCAGAGAGCTACCTGTACACTGACTGGTGTCTCTCAGTCCCTCTCGCTCAGGGAGATATCTGTACACTGACTGGTGTCTCTCAGTCCCCTCTCCCTCAGGGAGATATCTGTACACTGACTGGTGTCTCTCAGTCCCCTCTCGCTCAGGGATATATCTGTACACTGACCGGTGTCTCTCAGTCCCCTCTGTCCCTCAGGGAGATATCTGTACACTGACCGGTGTCTCTCAGTCCCTCTCCCTCAGGGAGATATCTGTACACTGACTGGTGTCTCTCAGTCCCCTCTCCCTCAGGGAGATATCTGTACACTGACTGGTGTCTCTCAGTCCCCTCTCCCTCAGGGAGATATCTGTACACTGACTGGTGCCTCTCAGTCCCCTCTCCCTTAGGGTGTTATCTGAACACTGACTGGTGTCTCTCAGTCCGTCTGTCTCAGGGATATCTCTGTATAGTGACTGGTGTCTCTCAGTCCCTCTCCCTCAGGGAGATATCTGTACACTGACTGGTGTCTCTCAGACCCCTCACTCGCAGGGAGATATCTGTGCACTGACTGGTGTCTCTCAGTCTTCTCTCTCAGTGAGATATCTGTACACTGACTGGTGTCTCTCAGTCCCCTCTCCCTCAGCGAGATATCTGTACACTGACTGGTGTCTCTCAGTCCCTCTCCCTCAAGGAGATATCTGTTCACTGACTGGTGTCTCTCAGTCCTCTCTCCCTCAGGGAGATATCTGTGCACTGACTGGTGTCTCTCAGTCTCTCCCTCAGGAAGATATCTGCACACTGACTGGTGTCTCTCAGTCCCCTCTCCCTCAGGGAGATATCTGTACACTGACTGGTGTCTCTCAGTCCCCTCTCCCTCAGGGAGATATCTGTACACTGACTGGTGTCTCTCAGTCCCTCTGCCTCAGGGAGATATCTGTACACTGACTGGTGTCTCTCAATCCCCTCTCTCTCAGGGATATATCTGTACACTGACTGGTGCCTCTCAGTCCCTCTCCCTCAGGGAGATATCTGTACACTGACTGGTGTCTCTCAGTCCCCTCTGCCTCAGGGATATCTCTGTATAGTGACTGGTGTCTCTCAGTCCCTCTCCCTCAGGGAGATATCTGTACACTGACTGGTGTCTCTCAGACCCCTCACTCTCAGGGAGATATCTGTGCACTGACTGGTTTCTCTCAGTCCTCTCTCTCAGGGAGATATCTGTACATTGAATGGTGTCTCTCAGTCCCTCGCCCTCAGGGAGATATCTGTACAATGACTGCTGTCTCTCAGTCCCTCTTCTCTCAGGGAGATATCTGTACACTGACTGGTGTCTCTAAGTCCCTCTCTCTCAGGGAGATATCTGTACACTGACTGGTGTCTCTCAGTCCCACTCCCTCAACAAGATATCTGTACATTGACTGGTGTCTCTCAGTCCCACTCCCTCAGGGAGATATCTGTACACTGACTGGTGTCTCTCAGTCCCTATCCCTCATCAGGATATCTGTACACTGACTGGTGTCTCTCAGTCCCTCTGCCTCAGGGGGATATCTGTGCACTGACTGGTGTCTCTCAGTCCATCTCCGTCACAGAGATATCTGTGCACTGACTGGTGTATCTCAGTCCTCTGTTCCTCAGGGAGATATCTGTACACTGACTGGTGTCTCTCAGTCCCTCTGCCTCAGGGAGATATCTGTACATTGACTGGTGTCTCTCAGTCCCTCTGCCTCAGGGAGATATCTGTACACTGACCTGTGTCTCTCAGTCCCTCTCCCTCAGGGAGATATCTGCACACTAACTGGTGTCTCTCAGTCCCCTCTCCCTCAGGGTGTTATCTGAACACTGACTGGTGTCTCTCAGTCCCTCTGCCTCAGGGAGATCTCTGTATAGTGACTGGTGTCTCTCAGTCCCTCTCCCTCAGGGAGATATGTGTACACTGACTGGTGTCTCTCAGTCCCTATCCCTCAGGCGGATATCTGTACACTGACTGGTGTCTCTCAGTCCATCTCCCTCAGGGAGATATCTGTACACTGATTGGTGTCTCTCAGTCCATCTCCCTCAGCGAGATATCTTTACACTGATTGGTGTCTCTCAGTCCATCTCCCTCAGGGGGATATCTGTGCACTGACTGGTGTCTCTCAGTCCCTCTCCCTCAGGGAGATATCTGCACACTGACTGGTGTCTCTCAGTCCTCTGTCCCTCAGGGAGATATCTGTACACTGACTGGTGTCTCTCAGTCCCCTCTCCCTCAGGGAGATATCTGTACACTGACTGGTGTCTCTCAGTCCCTCTCCCTCATGGAGATATCGGTAGACTGACTGGTGTCTCTCAGTCCCTCTCCCTCAGGGAGATATCTGTACACTGACTGGTGTCTCTCAGTCCCCTCTGCCTCAGGGAGATATCTGTACACTGATTGGTGTCTCTCAGTCCCTCTCCCTCAGGGAGATATCTGTATATTGACTGGTGTCTCTCAGTCCCCTCTCCCTCAGGGAGATATCTGTACACTGACTGGTGTCTCTCAGTCCCCTCTCCCTCAGGGAGATATCTGTACACTGACTTGGTGTCTCTCAGTCCCACTCCCTCAGCAAGATATCTGTACATTGACTGGTGTCTCTCAGTCCCACTCCGTCAGGGAGATATCTGTACACTGACCGGTGTCTCTCAGTCATCTGTTCCTCAGGGAGATATCTGTACACTGACTGGTGTCTCTCAGTCCCTCTCCCTCAGGAAGATATCTGTACAATGACTGGTGTCTATCAGTCCCTCTGCCTCAGGGAGATATCTGTACATTGACTGGTGTCTCTATGTCGCTCTCTCTCAGAGAGCTACCTGTACACTGACTGGTGTCTCTCAGTCCCTCTCGCTCAGGGAGATATCTGTACACTGACTGGTGTCTCTCAGTCCCCTCTCCCTCAGGGAGATATCTGTACACTGACTGGTGTCTCTCAGTCCCCTCTCCCTCAGGGATATATCTGTACACTGACCGGTGTCTCTCAGTCCCCTCTGTCCCTCAGGGAGATATCTGTACACTGACCGGTGTCTCTCAGTCCCTCTCCCTCAGGGAGATATCTGTACACTGACTGGTGTCTCTCAGTCCCCTCTCCCTCAGGGAGATATCTGTACACTGACTGGTGTCTCTCAGTCCCCTCTCCCTCAGGGAGATATCTGTCCACTGACTGGTGTCTCTCAGTCCGCTCTCTCTCAGGGAGATATCTGTACACTGACTGGTGTCTCTCAGTCCCCTGTCCCTCAGGAAGATATCTGTATACTGACTGGTGTCTCTCAGTCCCTCTCCCTCAGGGGGATATCTGTACACTGACTGGTGTCTCTCAGTCCCTCTCCCTCAGGGAGATATCTGTACACTGACTGGTGTCTCTCAGTCCCTCTCCCTCAGGGAGATATCTGTACACTGACTGGTGTCTCTCAGTCCCCTCTCCCTCAGGGAGATATCTGTACACTGACTGGTGTCTCTCAGTCCCCTCTCCCTCAGGGAGATATCTGTACACTGACCGGTGTCTCTCAGTCCCTCTCCCTCAGGGAGATATCTGTACACTGACTGGTGTCTCTCAGTCCCCTCTCCCTCAGGGTATATCTGTACACTGACTGGTGTCTCTCAGTCCCCTCTCCCTCAGGGAGATATCTGTCCACTGACTGGTGTCTCTCAGTCCGCTCTCTCTCAGGGAGATATCTGTACACTGACTGGTGTCTCTCAGTCCCCTGTCCCTCAGGAAGATATCTGTATACTGACTGGTGTCTCTCAGTCCCTCTCCCTCAGGGGGATATCTGTACACTGACTGGTGTCTCTCAGTCCCTCTCCCTCAGGGAGATATCTGTACACAGACTGGTATCTCTCAGTCCCTCTCCCTCAGGGAGATATCTGTACACTGACTGGTGTCTCTCAGTCCCTTCTCCCTCAGGGAGATATCTGTACACTGACTGGTGTCTCTCAGTCCCCTCTCCCTCAGGGATATATCTGTACACTGACTGGTGTCTCTCAGTCCCTCTCCCTCAGGGAGATATATGTACACTGACTGGTGTCTCTCAGTCCCCTCTCCCTCAGGGAGATATCTGTGCACTGACTGGTGTCTCTCAGTCCTCTGTTCCTCAGGGAGATGTCTGTGCACTGACTGGTGTCTCTCAGTCCCTCTGCCTCAGGGAGATATCTGTACATTGACTGGTGTCTCTCAGTCCCTCTGCCTCAGGGAGATATCTGTACACTGACCTGTGTCTCTCAGTCCCCTCTCCCTCAGGGAGATATCTGTACATTGACTGGTGTCTCTCAGTCCCTCTCCCTCAGGGAGCAATCTGTACACTGACTGGTGTCTCTCAGTCCCTCTCCCTCAGGGGGATATCTGTACACTGACTGGTGTCTCTCAGTCCATCTCCGTCAGGGAGATATCTGTACACTGACTGGTGTCTCTCAGTCCTCTGTTCCTCAGGGAGATATCTGTACACTGACTGGTGTCTCTCAGTCCCTCTGCCTCAGATAGATATCTGTACATTGACTGGTGTCTCTCATTCCCCTCTCCCTCAGGGAGATATCTGTACATTGACTGGTGTCTCTCAGTCCCTCTGCCTCAGGGATTTATCTGTACACTGACTTGTGTCTCTCAGTCCCCTCTCCCTCAGGGTGTTATCTGAACACTGACTGGTGTCTCTCAGTCCCTCTGCCTCAGGGAGATCTCTGTATAGTGACTAATGTCTCTCAGTCCCTCTCCCTCAGGGTGATATGTGTACACTGACTGGTGTCTCTCAGTCGCCAACCCTAAGGCGGATATCTGTACAGTGACTGGTGTCTCTCAGTCCCTCTCCCTCAGGGAGATATCTGTACACTGACTGGTGTCTCTCAGTCTCTCTCCCTCAGGGAGATATAAGTACACTGACTGGTGTCTCTCAGTCCCCTCTCCCTCAGGGAGATATCTGTACACTGACTGGTGTCTCTCAGTCCCCTCTCCCTCAGGGAGATATCTGTACACTGATTGGTGTCTCTCAGTCCCTCTGCGTCAGGGAGATATCTGTACACTGACTGGTGTCTCTCAGTCCCTATCCCTCAGGCGGATATCTGTACACTGACTGGTGTCTCTCAGTCCATCTCCCTCAGGGAGATATCTGTACACTGATTGGTGTCTCTCAGTCCATCTCCCTCAGCGAGATATCTTTACACTGATTGGTGTCTCTCAGTCCATCTCCCTCAGGGGGATATCTGTACACTGACTGGTGTCTCTCAGTCCCCTCTGCCTCAGGGAGATATCTGTGCACTGATTGGTGTCTCTCAGTCCCTCTCCCTCAGGGAGATATCTGTATATTGACTGGTGTCTCTCAGTCCCCTCTCCCTCAGGGAGATATCTGTACACTGACTGGTGTCTCTCAGTCCCCTCTCCCTCAGGGAGATATCTGTACACTGACTTGGTGTCTCTCAGTCCCACTCCCTCAGCAAGATATCTGTACATTGACTGGTGTCTCTCAGTCCCACTCCGTCAGGGAGATATCTGTACACTGACCGGTGTCTCTCAGTCATCTGTTCCTCAGGGAGATATCTGTACACTGACTGGTGTCTCTCAGTCCCTCTCCCTCAGGAAGATATCTGTACAATGACTGGTGTCTATCAGTCCCTCTGCCTCAGGGAGATATCTGTACATTGACTGGTGTCTCTATGTCGCTCTCTCTCAGAGAGCTACATGTACACTGACTGGTGTCTCTCAGTCCCTCTCGCTCAGGGAGATATCTGTACACTGACTGGTGTCTCTCAGTCCCCTCTCCCTCAGGGAGATATCTGTACACTGACTGGTGTCTCTCAATCCCCTCTCCCTCAGGGATATATCTGTACACTGACCGGTGTCTCTCAGTCCCCTCTGTCCCTCAGGGAGATATCTGTACACTGACCGGTGTCTCTCAGTCCCTCTCCCTCAGGGAGATATCTGTACACTGACTGGTGTCTCTCAGTCCCCTCTCCCTCAGGGAGATATCTGTACACTGACTGGTGTCTCTCAGTCCCCTCTCCCTCAGGGAGATATCTGTCCACTGACTGGTGTCTCTCAGTCCGCTCTCTCTCAGGAAGATATCTGTACACTGACTGGTGTCTCTCAGTCCCCTGTCCCTCAGGAAGATATCTGTATACTGACTGGTGTCTCTCAGTCCCTCTCCCTCAGGGGGATATCTGTACACTGACTGGTGTCTCTCAGTCCCTCTCCCTCAGGGAGATATCTGTACACTGACTGGTGTCTCTCAGTCCCTCTCCCTCAGGGAGATATCTGTACACTGACTGGTGTCTCTCAGTCCCCTCTCCCTCAGGGAGATATCTGTACACTGACTGGTGTCTCTCAGTCCCCTCTCCCTCAGGGAGATATCTGTACACTGACTGGTGTCTCTCAGTCTCTCTCCCTCAGGGAGATATAAGTACACTGACTGGTGTCTCTCAGTCCCCTCTCCCTCAGGGAGATATCTGTACACTGACTGGTGTCTCTCAGTCCCCTCTCCCTCAGGGAGATATCTGTACACTGATTGGTGTCTCTCAGTCCCTCTGCGTCAGGGAGATGTCTGTACACTGACTGGTGTCTCTCAGTCCCTATCCCTCAGGCGGATATCTGTACACTGACTGGTGTCTCTCAGTCCATCTCCCTCAGGGAGATATCTGTACACTGATTGGTGTCTCTCAGTCCATCTTCCTCAGCGAGATATCTTTACACTGATTGGTGTCTCTCAGTCCATCTCCCTCAGGGGGATATCTGTGCACTGACTGGTGTCTCTCAGTCCCTCTCCCTCAGGGAGATATCTGCACACTGACTGGTGTCTCTCAGTCCTCTGTCCCTCAGGGAGATATCTGTACACTGACTGGTGTCTCTCAGTCCCCTCTCCCTCAGGGAGATATCTGTACACTGACTGGTGTCTCTCAGTCCCTCTCCCTCATGGAGATATCGGTAGACTGACTGGTGTCTCTCAGTCCCTCTCCCTCAGGGAGATATCTGTACACTGACTGGTGTCTCTCAGTCCCCTCTGCCTCAGGGAGATATCTGTACACTGATTGGTGTCTCTCAGTCCCTCTCCCTCAGGGAGATATCTGTATATTGACTGGTGTCTCTCAGTCCCCTCTCCCTCAGGGAGATATCTGTACACTGACTGGTGTCTCTCAGTCCCCTCTCCCTCAGGGAGATATCTGTACACTGACTTGGTGTCTCTCAGTCCCACTCCCTCAGCAAGATATCTGTACATTGACTGGTGTCTCTCAGTCCCACTCCGTCAGGGAGATATCTGTACACTGACCGGTGTCTCTCAGTCATCTGTTCCTCAGGGAGATATCTGTACACTGACTGGTGTCTCTCAGTCCCTCTCCCTCAGGAAGATATCTGTACAATGACTGGTGTCTATCAGTCCCTCTGCCTCAGGGAGATATCTGTACATTGACTGGTGTCTCTATGTCGCTCTCTCTCAGAGAGCTACCTGTACACTGACTGGTGTCTCTCAGTCCCTCTCGCTCAGGGAGATATCTGTACACTGACTGGTGTCTCTCAGTCCCCTCTCCCTCAGGGAGATATCTGTACACTGACTGGTGTCTCTCAGTCCCCTCTCCCTCAGGGATATATCTGTACACTGACCGGTGTCTCTCAGTCCCCTCTGTCCCTCAGGGAGATATCTGTACACTGACCGGTGTCTCTCAGTCCCTCTCCCTCAGGGAGATATCTGTACACTGACTGGTGTCTCTCAGTCCCCTCTCCCTCAGGGAGATATCTGTCCACTGACTGGTGTCTCTCAGTCCGCTCTCTCTCAGGGAGATATCTGTACACTGACTGGTGTCTCTCAGTCCCCTGTCCCTCAGGAAGATATCTGTATACTGACTGGTGTCTCTCAGTCCCTCTCCCTCAGTGGGATATCTGTACACTGACTGGTGTCTCTCAGTCCCTCTCCCTCAGGGAGATATCTGTACACTGACTGGTGTCTCTCAGTCCCTCTCCCTCAGGGAGATATCTGTACACTGACTGGTGTCTCTCAGTCCCCTCTCCCTCAGGGAGATATCTGTACACTGACTGGTGTCTCTCAGTCCCCTCTCCCTCAGGGAGATATCTGTACACTGACCGGTGTCTCTCAGTCCCTCTCCCTCAGGGAGATATCTGTACACTGACTGGTGTCTCTCAGTCCCCTCTCCCTCAGGGAGATATCTGTACACTGACTGGTGTCTCTCAGTCCCCTCTCCCTCAGGGAGATATCTGTCCACTGACTGGTGTCTCTCAGTCCGCTCTCTCTCAGGGAGATATCTGTACACTGACTGGTGTCTCTCAGTCCCCTGTCCCTCAGGAAGATATCTGTATACTGACTGGTGTCTCTCAGTCCCTCTCCCTCAGGGGGATATCTGTACACTGACTGGTGTCTCTCAGTCCCTCTCCCTCAGGGAGATATCTGTACACAGACTGGTATCTCTCAGTCCCTCTCCCTCAGGGAGATATCTGTACACTGACTGGTGTCTCTCAGTCCCCTCTCCCTCAGGGAGATATCTGTACACTGACTGGTGTCTCTCAGTCCCCTCTCCCTCAGGGATATATCTGTACACTGACTGGTGTCTCTCAGTCCCTCTCCCTCAGGGAGATATATGTACACTGACTGGTGTCTCTCAGTCCCCTCTCCCTCAGGGAGATATCTGTGCACTGACTGGTGTCTCTCAGTCCTCTGTTCCTCAGGGAGATGTCTGTGCACTGACTGGTGTCTCTCAGTCCCTCTGCCTCAGGGAGATATCTGTACATTGACTGGTGTCTCTCAGTCCCTCTGCCTCAGGGAGATATCTGTACACTGACCTGTGTCTCTCAGTCCCCTCTCCCTCAGGGAGATATCTGTACATTGACTGGTGTCTCTCAGTCCCTCTCCCTCAGGGAGCAATCTGTACACTGACTGGTGTCTCTCAGTCCCTCTCCCTCAGGGGGATATCTGTACACTGACTGGTGTCTCTCAGTCCATCTCCGTCAGGGAGATATCTGTACACTGACTGGTGTCTCTCAGTCCTCTGTTCCTCAGGGAGATATCTGTACACTGACTGGTGTCTCTCAGTCCCTCTGCCTCAGGGATTTATCTGTACACTGACTTGTGTCTCTCAGTCCCCTCTCCCTCAGGGTGTTATCTGAACACTGACTGGTGTCTCTCAGTCCCTCTGCCTCAGGGAGATCTCTGTATAGTGACTAATGTCTCTCAGTCCCTCTCCCTCAGGGTGATATGTGTACACTGACTGGTGTCTCTCAGTCGCCAACCCTAAGGCGGATATCTGTACAGTGACTGGTGTCTCTCAGTCCCTCTCCCTCAGGGAGATATCTGTACATTGACTGGTGTCTCTCAGTCCCTCTCCCTCAGGGAGATATCTGTACACTGACTGGTGTCTCTCAGTCTCTCTCCCTCAGGTAGATATAAGTACACTGACTGGTGTCTCTCAGTCCCCTCTCCCTCAGGGAGATATCTGTACACTGAATGGTGTCTCTCAGTCCCCTCTCCCTCAGGGAGATATCTGTACACTGATTGGTGTCTCTCAGTCCCTCTGCGTCAGGGAGATATCTGTACATTGACTGGTGTCTCTCAGTCCCTCTCTCTCAGGGAGATATCTGTACACTGACTGGTGTCTCTCAGTCTCTCTCTCAGGGAGATATCTGTACACTGACTGGTGTCTCTCAGTCCCCTCTCCCTCAGGGAGATATCTGTACACTGACTGGTGTCTCTCAGTCCCCTCTCCCTCAGGGAGATATCTGTACATTGATTGGTGTCTCTCAGTCCCTCTCTCTCAGGGAGATATCTGTACACTGACTGTTGTCTCTAAGTCCCTCTCTCTCAGGGAGACATCTGAACACTGACTTGGTGTCTCTCAGTCCCCTCTCCCTCGGCAAGATATCTGTACATTGACTGGTGTCTCTCAGTCCCTCTCTCTCAGGGAGATATCTGTACACTGACTGGTGTCTCTCAGTCTCTCTCCCTCAGGAAGATATCTGTACATTGACTGGTATCTATCAGTCCCTCTGCCTCAGGGAGATATCTGTACACTGACTGGTGTCTCTCAGTCTCCTCTCCCTCAGGGGGATATCTGAACACTGACTGGTGTCTCTCAGTCCGTCTGCCTCATGGAGATATCTGTACACTGACTGGTGTCTCTCAGTCCCTCTCTCTCAGTGAGATATCTGTACACTGACTGATGTCTCTCAGTCCCTCTCCCTCAGGGGGATATCTGTGCACTGACTGGTGTCTCTCAGTCCCCTCTACCTCAGGGAGATATCTGTACACTGACTGGTGTCTCTCAGTCCCTCTCCCTCAGGGAGATATCTGTATACACACTGGTGTCTCTCAGTCCCCTCTCTCTCAGGGAGATATCTGTACATTGACTGGTGTCTCTCAGTCTCTCCCTCAGGGAGATATTTGTACACTGACTGGTGTGTCTCAGTCCCCTCTCCCTCAGGGAGATATCTGTACACTGACTGGTGTCTCTCAGCCCCCTCTTCCTCAGGGGGATATATGTACACTGACTGGTGTCTCTCAGTCCCCTCTCTCTCAGGGAGATATCTGTACACTGACTGGTGTCTCTCAGTCCCTCTGCCTCAGGGAGATATCTGTACACTGACTGGTGTCTCTCAGTCCCCTCTCCCTCAGGGAGATATCTGTACACTGACTGGTGTCTCTCAGTCTCTCCCTCAGGAAGATATCTGTACACTGACTGGTGTCTCTCAGTCCCCTCTCCCTCAGGGAGATATCTGTACACTGACTGGTGTCTCTCAGTCCACTCTCCCTCAGGGCGATATATGTACACTGACTGGTGTCTCTCAGTCCCTCTGCCTCAGGGAGATATCTGTACACTGACTGGTGTCTCTCAGTCCCCTCTCTCTCAGGGAGATATCTGTACACTGACTGGTGCCTCTCAGTCCCTCTCCCTCAGGGAAATATCTGTACACTGACTGGTGTCTCTCAGTCCCTCTGCCTCTGGGAGATGTCTGTACACTGACCGGTGTGTCTCAGTCCCCTCTGCCGCAGGGAGATATCTGTACACTGACTGGTGTCTCTCAGTCCCCTCTCCCTCAGGGAGATATCTGTACACTGACTGGTGTCTCTCAGTCCCCTCTCCCTCAGGGAGATATCTGTACACTGACTGGTGTCTCTCAGTCCCCTCTCCCTCAGGGAGATATCTGTACACTGACTGGTGTCTCTCAGTCCCCTCTCTCTCAGGTATATATCTGTACACTGACCGGTGTCTCTCAGTTCCCTGTCCCTCAGGGAGATATCTGTATACTGACTGGTGTCTCTCAGTCCCTCTGCCTCAGGGAGATATCTGTACACTGACTGGTGTCTCTCAGTCCCCTCTCTCTCAGGGAGATATCTGTACACTGACTGGTGCCTCTCAGTCCCTCTCCCTCAGGGAAATATCTGTACACTGACTGGTGTCTCTCAGTCCCTCTGCCTCTGGGAGATGTCTGTACACTGACTGGTGTCTCTCAGTCCCTCTCCCTCAGGGAGATCTCTGTATAGTGACTGGTGTCTCTCAGTCCCTCTCCCTCAGGGAGATATGTGTACACTGACTGGTGTCTCTCAGTCCCTATCCCTCAGGCGGATATCTGTACACTAACTGGTGTCTCTCAGTCCATCTCCCTCAGGGAGATATCTGTACACTGATTGGTGTCTCTCAGTCCATCTCCCTCAGGGAGATATCTGTACACTGACTGGTGTCTCTCAGTCCCCTCTCTCTCAGGTATATATCTGTACACTGACCGGTGTCTCTCAGTACCCTGTCCCTCAGGGAGATATCTGTATACTGACTGGTGTCTCTCAGTCCCTCTGCCTCAGGGAGATATCTGTACACTGACTGGTGTCTCTCAGTCCCCTCTCTCTCAGGGAGATATCTGTACACTGACTGGTGCCTCTCAGTCCCTCTCCCTCAGGGAAATATCTGTACACTGACTGGTGTCTCTCAGTCCCTCTCCCTCATGGAGATATCGGGAGACTGACTGGTGTCTCTCAGTCCCTCTCCCTCAGGGAGATATCTGTACACTGACTGGTGTCTCTCAGTCCCCTCTCCCTCAGGGAGATATCTGTACACTGATTGGTGTCTCTCAGTCCCTCTCCCTCAGGGAGATATCTGTATATTGACTGGTGTCTCTCAGTCCCCTCTCCCTCAGGGAGATATCTGTACACTGACTGGTGCCTCTCAGTCCCTCTCCCTCAGGGAAATATCTGTACACTGACTGGTGTCTCTCAGTCCCTCTGCCTCTGGGAGATGTCTGTACACTGACCGGTGTGTCTCAGTCCCCTCTGCCGCAGGGAGATATCTGTACACTGACTGGTGTCTCTCAGTCCCCTCTCCCTCAGGGAGATATCTGTACACTGACTGGTGTCTCTCAGTCCCCTCTCCCTCAGGGAGATATCTGTACACTGACTGGTGTCTCTCAGTCCCCTCTCCCTCAGGGAGATATCTGTACACTGACTGGTGTCTCTCAGTCCCCTCTCTCTCAGGTATATATCTGTACACTGACCGGTGTCTCTCAGTTCCCTGTCCCTCAGGGAGATATCTGTATACTGACTGGTGTCTCTCAGTCCCTCTGCCTCAGGGAGATATCTGTACACTGACTGGTGTCTCTCAGTCCCCTCTCTCTCAGGGAGATATCTGTACACTGACTGGTGCCTCTCAGTCCCTCTCCCTCAGGGAAATATCTGTACACTGACTGGTGTCTCTCAGTCCCTCTGCCTCTGGGAGATGTCTGTACACTGACTGGTGTCTCTCAGTCCCTCTCCCTCAGGGAGATCTCTGTATAGTGACTGGTGTCTCTCAGTCCCTCTCCCTCAGGGAGATATGTGTACACTGACTGGTGTCTCTCAGTCCCTATCCCTCAGGCGGATATCTGTACACTGACTGGTGTCTCTCAGTCCATCTCCCTCAGGGAGATATCTGTACACTGATTGGTGTCTCTCAGTCCATCTCCCTCAGGGAGATATCTGTACACTGACTGGTGTCTCTCAGTCCCCTCTCTCTCAGGTATATATCTGTACACTGACCGGTGTCTCTCAGTACCCTGTCCCTCAGGGAGATATCTGTATACTGACTGGTGTCTCTCAGTCCCTCTGCCTCAGGGAGATATCTGTACACTGACTGGTGTCTCTCAGTCCCCTCTCTCTCAGGGAGATATCTGTACACTGACTGGTGCCTCTCAGTCCCTCTCCCTCAGGGAAATATCTGTACACTGACTGGTGTCTCTCAGTCCCTCTCCCTCATGGAGATATCGGGAGACTGACTGGTGTCTCTCAGTCCCTCTCCCTCAGGGAGATATCTGTACACTGACTGGTGTCTCTCAGTCCCCTCTCCCTCAGGGAGATATCTGTACACTGATTGGTGTCTCTCAGTCCCTCTCCCTCAGGGAGATATCTGTATATTGACTGGTGTCTCTCAGTCCCCTCTCCCTCAGGGAGATATCTGTACACTGACTGGTGTCTCTCAGTCCCCTCTCCCTCAGGGAGATATCTGTACACTGACCGGTGTCTCTCAGTCATCTGTTCCTCAGGGAGATATCTGTACACTGACTGGTGTCTCTCAGTCCCTCTCCCTCAGGAAGATATCTGTACAATGACTGGTGTCTATCAGTCCCTCTGCCTCAGGGAGATATCTGTACATTGACTGGTGTCTCTATGTCGCCTATCCCTCAGGGAGATATCTGTCCACTGACTGGTGTATCTCAGTCCCACTCCCTCAGGGAGATATCTGTACACTGACCGGTGTCTCTCAGTCCCTATCCCTCATCGGGATATCTGTACACTGACTGGTGTCTCTCAGTCCCTCTGCCTCAGGGAGATATCTGTATATTGACTGGTGTCTCTCAGTCCCCTCTCCCTCAGGGAGATATCTGTACACTGACTGGTGTCTCTCAGTCCCCTCTCCCTCAGGGAGATATCTGTACACTGACCGGTGTCTCTCAGTCATCTGTTCCTCAGGGAGATATCTGTACACTGACTGGTGTCTCTCAGTCCCACTCCCTCAGGGAGATATCTGTACACTGACCGGTGTCTCTCAGTCCCTATCCCTCATCGGGATATCTGTACACTGACTGGTGTCTCTCAGTCCCTCTGCCTCAGGGAGATATCTGTATATTGACTGGTGTCTCTCAGTCCCCTCTCCCTCAGGGAGATATCTGTACACTGACTGGTGTCTCTCAGTCCCCTCTCCCTCAGGGAGATATCTGTACACTGACCGGTGTCTCTCAGTCATCTGTTCCTCAGGGAGATATCTGTACACTGACTGGTGTCTCTCAGTCCCTCTCCCTCAGGAAGATATCTGTACAATGACTGGTGTCTCTCAGTCCGCTCTCTCTCAGCAAGATATCTGTACATTGACTGGTGTCTCTCAGTCCCACTCCCTCAGGGAGATATCTGTACACTGACCGGTGTCTCTCAGTCCCTATCCCTCATCGGGATATCTGTACACTGACTGGTGTCTCTCAGTCCCTCTGCCTCAGGGGGATATCTGTGCACTGACTGGTGTCTCTCAGTCCATCTCCGTCAGGGAGATATCTGTACACTGACTGGTGTATCTCAGTCCTCTGTTCCTCAGGGAGATATCTGTACACTGACTGGTGTCTCTCAGTCCCTCTGCCTCAGGGAGATATCTGTACATTGACTGGTGTCTCTCAGTCCCTCTGCCTCAGGGAGATATCTGTACACTGACCTGTGTCTCTCAGTCCCTCTGCCTCAGGGAGATATCTGTACACTGACTGGTGTCTCTCAGTCACCTCTCCCTCAGGGTGTTATCTGAACACTGACTGGTGTCTCTCAGTCCCTCTGGCTCAGGGAGATATCTGTATAGTGACTGGTGTCTCTCAGTCCCTCTGCCTCAGGGAGATATCTGTACACTGACCTGTGTCTCTCAGTCCCTCTGCCTCAGGGAGATATCTGTACACTGACTGATGTCTCTCAGTCCCCTCTCTCTCAGGGAGATAGCTGTACACTGACGGGTGTCTCTTAGTCCCTCTGGCTCAGGGAGATATCTGTATACTGACTGGTGTCTCTAAGTCCCTCTCCCTCAGGGAGATATCTGTACACTGACTGGTGCCTCTCAGTCCCCTCTCCCTTAGGGTGTTATCTGAACACTGACTGGTGTCTCTCAGTCCGTCTGTCTCAGGGATATCTCTGTATAGTGACTGGTGTCTCTCAGTCCCTCTCCCTCAGGGAGATATCTGTACACTGACTGGTGTCTCTCAGACCCCTCACTCGCAGGGAGATATCTGTGCACTGACTGGTGTCTCTCAGTCTTCTCTCTCAGTGAGATATCTGTGCACTGACTGGTGTCTCTCAGTCCATCTCCGTCAGGGAGATATCTGTACACTGACTGGTGTATCTCAGTCCTCTGTTCCTCAGGGAGATATCTGTACACTGACTGGTGTCTCTCAGTCCCTCTGCCTCAGGGAGATATCTGTACATTGACTGGTGTCTCTCAGTCCCTCTGCCTCAGGGAGATATCTGTACACTGACCTGTGTCTCTCAGTCCCTCTGCCTCAGGGAGATATCTGTACACTGACTGGTGTCTCTCAGTCACCTCTCCCTCAGGGTGTTATCTGAACACTGACTGGTGTCTCTCAGTCCCTCTGGCTCAGGGAGATATCTGTATAGTGACTGGTGTCTCTCAGTCCCTCTGCCTCAGGGAGATATCTGTACACTGACCTGTGTCTCTCAGTCCCTCTGCCTCAGGGAGATATCTGTATACTGACTGATGTCTCTCAGTCCCCTCTCTCTCAGGGAGATAGCTGTACACTGACGGGTGTCTCTTAGTCCCTCTGGCTCAGGGAGATATCTGTATACTGACTGGTGTCTCTAAGTCCCTCTCCCTCAGGGAGATATCTGTACACTGACTGGTGCCTCTCAGTCCCCTCTCCCTTAGGGTGTTATCTGAACACTGACTGGTGTCTCTCAGTCCGTCTGTCTCAGGGATATCTCTGTATAGTGACTGGTGTCTCTCAGTCCCTCTCCCTCAGGGAGATATCTGTACACTGACTGGTGTCTCTCAGACCCCTCACTCGCAGGGAGATATCTGTGCACTGATTGGTGTCTCTCAGTCTTCTCTCTCAGTGAGATATCTGTACACTGACTGGTGTCTCTCAGTCCCCTCTCCCTCAGCGAGATATCTGTACACTGACTGGTGTCTCTCAGTCCCTCTCCCTCAAGGAGATATCTGTTCACTGACTGGTGTCTCTCAGTCCTCTCTCCCTCAGGGAGATATCTGTGCACTGACTGGTGTCTCTCAGTCTCTCCCTCAGGAAGATATCTGTACACTGACTGGTGTCTCTCAGTCCCCTCTCCCTCAGGGAGATATCTGTACACTGACTGGTGTCTCTCAGTCCCCTCTCCCTCAGGGAGATATCTGTACACTGACTGGTGTCTCTCAGTCCCTCTGCCTCAGGGAGATATCTGTACACTGACTGGTGTCTCTCAATCCCCTCTCTCTCAGGGATATATCTGTACACTGACTGGTGCCTCTCAGTCCCTCTCCCTCAGGGAGATATCTGTACACTGACTGGTGTCTCTCAGTCCCCTCTCTCTCAGGTATATATCTGTACACTGACCGGTGTCTCTCAGTTCCCTGTCCCTCAGGGAGATATCTGTATACTGACTGGTGTCTCTCAGTCCCTCTGCCTCAGGGAGATATCTGTACACTGACTGGTGTCTCTCAGTCCCCTCTCTCTCAGGGAGATATCTGTACACTGACTGGTGCCTCTCAGTCCCTCTCCCTCAGGGAAATATCTGTACACTGACTGGTGTCTCTCAGTCCCTCTGCCTCTGGGAGATGTCTGTACACTGACTGGTGTCTCTCAGTCCCTCTCCCTCAGGGAGATCTCTGTATAGTGACTGGTGTCTCTCAGTCCCTCTCCCTCAGGGAGATATGTGTACACTGACTGGTGTCTCTCAGTCCCTATCCCTCAGGCGGATATCTGTACACTGACTGGTGTCTCTCAGTCCATCTCCCTCAGGGAGATATCTGTACACTGATTGGTGTCTCTCAGTCCATCTCCCTCAGGGAGATATCTGTACACTGACTGGTGTCTCTCAGTCCCCTCTCTCTCAGGTATATATCTGTACACTGACCGGTGTCTCTCAGTACCCTGTCCCTCAGGGAGATATCTGTATACTGACTGGTGTCTCTCAGTCCCTCTGCCTCAGGGAGATATCTGTACACTGACTGGTGTCTCTCAGTCCCCTCTCTCTCAGGGAGATATCTGTACACTGACTGGTGCCTCTCAGTCCCTCTCCCTCAGGGAAATATCTGTACACTGACTGGTGTCTCTCAGTCCCTCTCCCTCATGGAGATATCGGGAGACTGACTGGTGTCTCTCAGTCCCTCTCCCTCAGGGAGATATCTGTACACTGACTGGTGTCTCTCAGTCCCCTCTCCCTCAGGGAGATATCTGTACACTGATTGGTGTCTCTCAGTCCCTCTCCCTCAGGGAGATATCTGTATATTGACTGGTGTCTCTCAGTCCCCTCTCCCTCAGGGAGATATCTGTACACTGACTGGTGTCTCTCAGTCCCCTCTCCCTCAGGGAGATATCTGTACACTGACCGGTGTCTCTCAGTCATCTGTTCCTCAGGGAGATATCTGTACACTGACTGGTGTCTCTCAGTCCCTCTCCCTCAGGAAGATATCTGTACAATGACTGGTGTCTATCAGTCCCTCTGCCTCAGGGAGATATCTGTACATTGACTGGTGTCTCTATGTCGCCTATCCCTCAGGGAGATATCTGTCCACTGACTGGTGTATCTCAGTCCCACTCCCTCAGGGAGATATCTGTACACTGACCGGTGTCTCTCAGTCCCTATCCCTCATCGGGATATCTGTACACTGACTGGTGTCTCTCAGTCCCTCTGCCTCAGGGAGATATCTGTATATTGACTGGTGTCTCTCAGTCCCCTCTCCCTCAGGGAGATATCTGTACACTGACTGGTGTCTCTCAGTCCCCTCTCCCTCAGGGAGATATCTGTACACTGACCGGTGTCTCTCAGTCATCTGTTCCTCAGGGAGATATCTGTACACTGACTGGTGTCTCTCAGTCCCACTCCCTCAGGGAGATATCTGTACACTGACCGGTGTCTCTCAGTCCCTATCCCTCATCGGGATATCTGTACACTGACTGGTGTCTCTCAGTCCCCTCTCCCTCAGCGAGATATCTGTACACTGACTGGTGTCTCTCAGTCCCTCTCCCTCAAGGAGATATCTGTTCACTGACTGGTGTCTCTCAGTCCTCTCTCCCTCAGGGAGATATCTGTGCACTGACTGGTGTCTCTCAGTCTCTCCCTCAGGAAGATATCTGTACACTGACTGGTGTCTCTCAGTCCCCTCTCCCTCAGGGAGATATCTGTACACTGACTGGTGTCTCTCAGTCCCCTCTCCCTCAAGGAGATATCTGTACACTGACTGGTGTCTCTCAGTCCCTCTGCCTCAGGGAGATATCTGTACACTGACTGGTGTCTCTCAATCCCCTCTCTCTCAGGGATATATCTGTACACTGACTGGTGCCTCTCAGTCCCTCTCCCTCAGGGAGATATCTGTACACTGACTGGTGTCTCTCAGTCCCCTCTCTCTCAGGTATATATCTGTACACTGACCGGTGTCTCTCAGTTCCCTGTCCCTCAGGGAGATATCTGTATACTGACTGGTGTCTCTCAGTCCCTCTGCCTCAGGGAGATATCTGTACACTGACTGGTGTCTCTCAGTCCCCTCTCTCTCAGGGAGATATCTGTACACTGACTGGTGCCTCTCAGTCCCTCTCCCTCAGGGAAATATCTGTACACTGACTGGTGTCTCTCAGTCCCTCTGCCTCTGGGAGATGTCTGTACACTGACTGGTGTCTCTCAGTCCCTCTCCCTCAGGGAGATCTCTGTATAGTGACTGGTGTCTCTCAGTCCCTCTCCCTCAGGGAGATATGTGTACACTGACTGGTGTCTCTCAGTCCCTATCCCTCAGGCGGATATCTGTACACTGACTGGTGTCTCTCAGTCCATCTCCCTCAGGGAGATATCTGTACACTGATTGGTGTCTCTCAGTCCATCTCCCTCAGGGAGATATCTGTACACTGACTGGTGTCTCTCAGTCCCCTCTCTCTCAGGTATATATCTGTACACTGACCGGTGTCTCTCAGTACCCTGTCCCTCAGGGAGATATCTGTATACTGACTGGTGTCTCTCAGTCCCTCTGCCTCAGGGAGATATCTGTACACTGACTGGTGTCTCTCAGTCCCCTCTCTCTCAGGGAGATATCTGTACACTGACTGGTGCCTCTCAGTCCCTCTCCCTCAGGGAAATATCTGTACACTGACTGGTGTCTCTCAGTCCCTCTCCCTCATGGAGATATCGGGAGACTGACTGGTGTCTCTCAGTCCCTCTCCCTCAGGGAGATATCTGTACACTGACTGGT
Organism: Pristiophorus japonicus; assembly: GCF_044704955.1. Classification (NCBI taxonomy): domain Eukaryota; kingdom Metazoa; phylum Chordata; class Chondrichthyes; family Pristiophoridae; genus Pristiophorus; species Pristiophorus japonicus. The sequence continues at coordinate 46,193 of NW_027254759.1, forward strand.
GTCTCTCAGTCCCCTCTCCCTCAGGGAGATATCTGTACACTGATTGGTGTCTCTCAGTCCCTCTCCCTCAGGGAGATATCTGTATATTGACTGGTGTCTCTCAGTCCCCTCTCCCTCAGGGAGATATCTGTACACTGACTGATGTCTCTCAGTCCCCTCTCTCTCAGGGAGATAGCTGTACACTGACGGGTGTCTCTTAGTCCCTCTGGCTCAGGGAGATATCTGTATACTGACTGGTGTCTCTAAGTCCCTCTCCCTCAGGGAGATATCTGTACACTGACTGGTGCCTCTCAGTCCCCTCTCCCTTAGGGTGTTATCTGAACACTGACTGGTGTCTCTCAGTCCGTCTGTCTCAGGGATATCTCTGTATAGTGACTGGTGTCTCTCAGTCCCTCTCCCTCAGGGAGATATCTGTACACTGACTGGTGTCTCTCAGACCCCTCACTCGCAGGGAGATATCTGTGCACTGACTGGTGTCTCTCAGTCTTCTCTCTCAGTGAGATATCTGTACACTGACTGGTGTCTCTCAGTCCCCTCTCCCTCAGCGAGATATCTGTACACTGACTGGTGTCTCTCAGTCCCTCTCCCTCAAGGAGATATCTGTTCACTGACTGGTGTCTCTCAGTCCTCTCTCCCTCAGGGAGATATCTGTGCACTGACTGGTGTCTCTCAGTCTCTCCCTCAGGAAGATATCTGTACACTGACTGGTGTCTCTCAGTCCCCTCTCCCTCAGGGAGATATCTGTACACTGACTGGTGTCTCTCAGTCCCCTCTCCCTCAGGGAGATATCTGTACACTGACTGGTGTCTCTCAGTCCCTCTGCCTCAGGGAGATATCTGTACACTGACTGGTGTCTCTCAATCCCCTCTCTCTCAGGGATATATCTGTACACTGACTGGTGCCTCTCAGTCCCTCTCCCTCAGGGAGATATCTGTACACTGACTGGTGTCTCTCAGTCCCCTCTCTCTCAGGTATATATCTGTACACTGACCGGTGTCTCTCAGTTCCCTGTCCCTCAGGGAGATATCTGTATACTGACTGGTGTCTCTCAGTCCCTCTGCCTCAGGGAGATATCTGTACACTGACTGGTGTCTCTCAGTCCCCTCTCTCTCAGGGAGATATCTGTACACTGACTGGTGCCTCTCAGTCCCTCTCCCTCAGGGAAATATCTGTACACTGACTGGTGTCTCTCAGTCCCTCTGCCTCTGGGAGATGTCTGTACACTGACTGGTGTCTCTCAGTCCCTCTCCCTCAGGGAGATCTCTGTATAGTGACTGGTGTCTCTCAGTCCCTCTCCCTCAGGGAGATATGTGTACACTGACTGGTGTCTCTCAGTCCCTATCCCTCAGGCGGATATCTGTACACTGACTGGTGTCTCTCAGTCCATCTCCCTCAGGGAGATATCTGTACACTGATTGGTGTCTCTCAGTCCATCTCCCTCAGGGAGATATCTGTACACTGACTGGTGTCTCTCAGTCCCCTCTCTCTCAGGTATATATCTGTACACTGACCGGTGTCTCTCAGTACCCTGTCCCTCAGGGAGATATCTGTATACTGACTGGTGTCTCTCAGTCCCTCTGCCTCAGGGAGATATCTGTACACTGACTGGTGTCTCTCAGTCCCCTCTCTCTCAGGGAGATATCTGTACACTGACTGGTGCCTCTCAGTCCCTCTCCCTCAGGGAAATATCTGTACACTGACTGGTGTCTCTCAGTCCCTCTCCCTCATGGAGATATCGGGAGACTGACTGGTGTCTCTCAGTCCCTCTCCCTCAGGGAGATATCTGTACACTGACTGGTGTCTCTCAGTCCCCTCTCCCTCAGGGAGATATCTGTACACTGATTGGTGTCTCTCAGTCCCTCTCCCTCAGGGAGATATCTGTATATTGACTGGTGTCTCTCAGTCCCCTCTCCCTCAGGGAGATATCTGTACACTGACTGGTGTCTCTCAGTCCCCTCTCCCTCAGGGAGATATCTGTACACTGACCGGTGTCTCTCAGTCATCTGTTCCTCAGGGAGATATCTGTACACTGACTGGTGTCTCTCAGTCCCTCTCCCTCAGGAAGATATCTGTACAATGACTGGTGTCTATCAGTCCCTCTGCCTCAGGGAGATATCTGTACATTGACTGGTGTCTCTATGTCGCCTATCCCTCAGGGAGATATCTGTCCACTGACTGGTGTATCTCAGTCCCACTCCCTCAGGGAGATATCTGTACACTGACCGGTGTCTCTCAGTCCCTATCCCTCATCGGGATATCTGTACACTGACTGGTGTCTCTCAGTCCCTCTGCCTCAGGGAGATATCTGTATATTGACTGGTGTCTCTCAGTCCCCTCTCCCTCAGGGAGATATCTGTACACTGACTGGTGTCTCTCAGTCCCCTCTCCCTCAGGGAGATATCTGTACACTGACCGGTGTCTCTCAGTCATCTGTTCCTCAGGGAGATATCTGTACACTGACTGGTGTCTCTCAGTCCCACTCCCTCAGGGAGATATCTGTACACTGACCGGTGTCTCTCAGTCCCTATCCCTCATCGGGATATCTGTACACTGACTGGTGTCTCTCAGTCCCCTCTCCCTCAGCGAGATATCTGTACACTGACTGGTGTCTCTCAGTCCCTCTCCCTCAAGGAGATATCTGTTCACTGACTGGTGTCTCTCAGTCCTCTCTCCCTCAGGGAGATATCTGTGCACTGACTGGTGTCTCTCAGTCTCTCCCTCAGGAAGATATCTGTACACTGACTGGTGTCTCTCAGTCCCCTCTCCCTCAGGGAGATATCTGTACACTGACTGGTGTCTCTCAGTCCCCTCTCCCTCAAGGAGATATCTGTACACTGACTGGTGTCTCTCAGTCCCTCTGCCTCAGGGAGATATCTGTACACTGACTGGTGTCTCTCAATCCCCTCTCTCTCAGGGATATATCTGTACACTGACTGGTGCCTCTCAGTCCCTCTCCCTCAGGGAGATATCTGTACACTGACTGGTGTCTCTCAGTCCCCTCTCTCTCAGGTATATATCTGTACACTGACCGGTGTCTCTCAGTTCCCTGTCCCTCAGGGAGATATCTGTATACTGACTGGTGTCTCTCAGTCCCTCTGCCTCAGGGAGATATCTGTACACTGACTGGTGTCTCTCAGTCCCCTCTCTCTCAGGGAGATATCTGTACACTGACTGGTGCCTCTCAGTCCCTCTCCCTCAGGGAAATATCTGTACACTGACTGGTGTCTCTCAGTCCCTCTGCCTCTGGGAGATGTCTGTACACTGACTGGTGTCTCTCAGTCCCTCTCCCTCAGGGAGATCTCTGTATAGTGACTGGTGTCTCTCAGTCCCTCTCCCTCAGGGAGATATGTGTACACTGACTGGTGTCTCTCAGTCCCTATCCCTCAGGCGGATATCTGTACACTGACTGGTGTCTCTCAGTCCATCTCCCTCAGGGAGATATCTGTACACTGATTGGTGTCTCTCAGTCCATCTCCCTCAGGGAGATATCTGTACACTGACTGGTGTCTCTCAGTCCCCTCTCTCTCAGGTATATATCTGTACACTGACCGGTGTCTCTCAGTACCCTGTCCCTCAGGGAGATATCTGTATACTGACTGGTGTCTCTCAGTCCCTCTGCCTCAGGGAGATATCTGTACACTGACTGGTGTCTCTCAGTCCCCTCTCTCTCAGGGAGATATCTGTACACTGACTGGTGCCTCTCAGTCCCTCTCCCTCAGGGAAATATCTGTACACTGACTGGTGTCTCTCAGTCCCTCTCCCTCATGGAGATATCGGGAGACTGACTGGTGTCTCTCAGTCCCTCTCCCTCAGGGAGATATCTGTACACTGACTGGTGTCTCTCAGTCCCCTCTCCCTCAGGGAGATATCTGTACACTGATTGGTGTCTCTCAGTCCCTCTCCCTCAGGGAGATATCTGTATATTGACTGGTGTCTCTCAGTCCCCTCTCCCTCAGGGAGATATCTGTACACTGACTGGTGTCTCTCAGTCCCCTCTCCCTCAGGGAGATATCTGTACACTGACCGGTGTCTCTCAGTCATCTGTTCCTCAGGGAGATATCTGTACACTGACTGGTGTCTCTCAGTCCCTCTCCCTCAGGAAGATATCTGTACAATGACTGGTGTCTATCAGTCCCTCTGCCTCAGGGAGATATCTGTACATTGACTGGTGTCTCTATGTCGCCTATCCCTCAGGGAGATATCTGTCCACTGACTGGTGTATCTCAGTCCCACTCCCTCAGGGAGATATCTGTACACTGACCGGTGTCTCTCAGTCCCTATCCCTCATCGGGATATCTGTACACTGACTGGTGTCTCTCAGTCCCTCTGCCTCAGGGAGATATCTGTATATTGACTGGTGTCTCTCAGTCCCCTCTCCCTCAGGGAGATATCTGTACACTGACTGGTGTCTCTCAGTCCCCTCTCCCTCAGGGAGATATCTGTACACTGACCGGTGTCTCTCAGTCATCTGTTCCTCAGGGAGATATCTGTACACTGACTGGTGTCTCTCAGTCCCACCCGCTCAGGGAGATATCTGTACACTGACCGGTGTCTCTCAGTCCCTATCCCTCATCGGGATATCTGTACACTGACTGGTGTCTCTCAGTCCCTCTGCCTCAGGGAGATATCTGTATATTGACTGGTGTCTCTCAGTCCCCTCTCCCTCAGGGAGATATCTGTACACTGACTGGTGTCTCTCAGTCCCCTCTCCCTCAGGGAGATATCTGTACACTGACCGGTGTCTCTCAGTCATCTGTTCCTCAGGGAGATATCTGTACACTGACTGGTGTCTCTCAGTCCCTCTCCCTCAGGAAGATATCTGTACAATGACTGGTGTCTCTCAGTCCGCTCTCTCTCAGCAAGATATCTGTACATTGACTGGTGTCTCTCAGTCCCACTCCCTCAGGGAGATATCTGTACACTGACCGGTGTCTCTCAGTCCCTATCCCTCATCGGGATATCTGTACACTGACTGGTGTCTCTCAGTCCCTCTGCCTCAGGGGGATATCTGTGCACTGACTGGTGTCTCTCAGTCCATCTCCGTCAGGGAGATATCTGTACACTGACTGGTGTATCTCAGTCCTCTGTTCCTCAGGGAGATATCTGTACACTGACTGGTGTCTCTCAGTCCCTCTGCCTCAGGGAGATATCTTTACATTGACTGGTGTCTCTCAGTCCCTCTGCCTCAGGGAGATATCTGTACACTGACCTGTGTCTCTCAGTCCCTCTGCCTCAGGGAGATATCTGTACACTGACTGGTGTCTCTCAGTCACCTCTCCCTCAGGGTGTTATCTGAACACTGACTGGTGTCTCTCAGTCCCTCTGGCTCAGGGAGATATCTGTATAGTGACTGGTGTCTCTCAGTCCCTCTGCCTCAGGGAGATATCTGTACACTGACCTGTGTCTCTCAGTCCCTCTGCCTCAGGGAGATATCTGTACACTGACTGATGTCTCTCAGTCCCCTCTCTCTCAGGGAGATAGCTGTACACTGACGGGTGTCTCTTAGTCCCTCTGGCTCAGGGATATATCTGTATACTGACTGGTGTCTCTAAGTCCCTCTCCCTCAGGGAGATATCTGTACACTGACTGGTGCCTCTCAGTCCCCTCTCCCTTAGGGTGTTATCTGAACACTGACTGGTGTCTCTCAGTCCGTCTGTCTCAGGGATATCTCTGTATAGTGACTGGTGTCTCTCAGTCCCTCTCCCTCAGGGAGATATCTGTACACTGACTGGTGTCTCTCAGACCCCTCACTCGCAGGGAGATATCTGTGCACTGACTGGTGTCTCTCAGTCTTCTCTCTCAGTGAGATATCTGTGCACTGACTGGTGTCTCTCAGTCCATCTCCGTCAGGGAGATATCTGTACACTGACTGGTGTATCTCAGTCCTCTGTTCCTCAGGGAGATATCTGTACACTGACTGGTGTCTCTCAGTCCCTCTGCCTCAGGGAGATATCTGTACATTGACTGGTGTCTCTCAGTCCCTCTGCCTCAGGGAGATATCTGTACACTGACCTGTGTCTCTCAGTCCCTCTGCCTCAGGGAGATATCTGTACACTGACTGGTGTCTCTCAGTCACCTCTCCCTCAGGGTGTTATCTGAACACTGACTGGTGTCTCTCAGTCCCTCTGGCTCAGGGAGATATCTGTATAGTGACTGGTGTCTCTCAGTCCCTCTGCCTCAGGGAGATATCTGTACACTGACCTGTGTCTCTCAGTCCCTCTGCCTCAGGGAGATATCTGTATACTGACTGATGTCTCTCAGTCCCCTCTCTCTCAGGGAGATAGCTGTACACTGACGGGTGTCTCTTAGTCCCTCTGGCTCAGGGAGATATCTGTATACTGACTGGTGTCTCTAAGTCCCTCTCCCTCAGGGAGATATCTGTACACTGACTGGTGCCTCTCAGTCCCCTCTCCCTTAGGCTGTTATCTGAACACTGACTGGTGTCTCTCAGTCCGTCTGTCTCAGGGATATCTCTGTATAGTGACTGGTGTCTCTCAGTCCCTCTCCCTCAGGGAGATATCTGTACACTGACTGGTGTCTCTCAGACCCCTCACTCGCAGGGAGATATCTGTGCACTGACTGGTGTCTCTCAGTCTTCTCTCTCAGTGAGATATCTGTACACTGACTGGTGTCTCTCAGTCCCCTCTCCCTCAGCGAGATATCTGTACACTGACTGGTGTCTCTCAGTCCCTCTCCCTCAAGGAGATATCTGTTCACTGACTGGTGTCTCTCAGTCCTCTCTCCCTCAGGGAGATATCTGTGCACTGACTGGTGTCTCTCAGTCTCTCCCTCAGGAAGATATCTGTACACTGACTGGTGTCTCTCAGTCCCCTCTCCCTCAGGGAGATATCTGTACACTGACTGGTGTCTCTCAGTCCCCTCTCCCTCAGGGAGATATCTGTACACTGACTGGTGTCTCTCAGTCCCTCTGCCTCAGGGAGATATCTGTACACTGACTGGTGTCTCTCAATCCCCTCTCTCTCAGGGATATATCTGTACACTGACTGGTGCCTCTCAGTCCCTCTCCCTCAGGGAGATATCTGTACACTGACTGGTGTCTCTCAGTCCCCTCTGCCTCAGGGATATCTCTGTATAGTGACTGGTGTCTCTCAGTCCCTCTCCCTCAGGGAGATATCTGTACACTGACTGGTGTCTCTCAGACCCCTCACTCTCAGGGAGATATCTGTGCACTGACTGGTTTCTCTCAGTCCTCTCTCTCAGGGAGATATCTGTACATTGAATGGTGTCTCTCAGTCCCTCTCCCTCAGGGAGATATCTGTACAATGACTGCTGTCTCTCAGTCCCTCTTCTCTCAGGGAGATATCTGTACACTGACTGGTGTCTCTAAGTCCCTCTCTCTCAGGGAGATATCTGTACACTGACTGGTGTCTCTCAGTCCCACTCCCTCAACAAGATATCTGTACATTGACTGGTGTCTCTCAGTCCCACTCCCTCAGGGAGATATCTGTACACTGACTGGTGTCTCTCAGTCCCTATCCCTCATCAGGATATCTGTACACTGACTGGTGTCTCTCAGTCCCTCTGCCTCAGGGGGATATCTGTGCACTGACTGGTGTCTCTCAGTCCATCTCCGTCACAGAGATATCTGTGCACTGACTGGTGTATCTCAGTCCTCTGTTCCTCAGGGAGATATCTGTACACTGACTGGTGTCTCTCAGTCCCTCTGCCTCAGGGAGATATCTGTACATTGACTGGTGTCTCTCAGTCCCTCTGCCTCAGGGAGATATCTGTACACTGACCTGTGTCTCTCAGTCCCTCTCCCTCAGGGAGATATCTGCACACTAACTGGTGTCTCTCAGTCCCCTCTCCCTCAGGGTGTTATCTGAACACTGACTGGTGTCTCTCAGTCCCTCTGCCTCAGGGAGATCTCTGTATAGTGACTGGTGTCTCTCAGTCCCTCTCCCTCAGGGAGATATGTGTACACTGACTGGTGTCTCTCAGTCCCTATCCCTCAGGCGGATATCTGTACACTGACTGGTGTCTCTCAGTCCATCTCCCTCAGGGAGATATCTGTACACTGATTGGTGTCTCTCAGTCCATCTCCCTCAGCGAGATATCTTTACACTGATTGGTGTCTCTCAGTCCATCTCCCTCAGGGGGATATCTGTGCACTGACTGGTGTCTCTCAGTCCCTCTCCCTCAGGGAGATATCTGCACACTGACTGGTGTCTCTCAGTCCTCTGTCCCTCAGGGAGATATCTGTACACTGACTGGTGTCTCTCAGTCCCCTCTCCCTCAGGGAGATATCTGTACACTGACTGGTGTCTCTCAGTCCCTCTCCCTCATGGAGATATCGGTAGACTGACTGGTGTCTCTCAGTCCCTCTCCCTCAGGGAGATATCTGTACACTGACTGGTGTCTCTCAGTCCCCTCTGCCTCAGGGAGATATCTGTACACTGATTGGTGTCTCTCAGTCCCTCTCCCTCAGGGAGATATCTGTATATTGACTGGTGTCTCTCAGTCCCCTCTCCCTCAGGGAGATATCTGTACACTGACTGGTGTCTCTCAGTCCCCTCTCCCTCAGGGAGATATCTGTACACTGACTTGGTGTCTCTCAGTCCCACTCCCTCAGCAAGATATCTGTACATTGACTGGTGTCTCTCAGTCCCACTCCGTCAGGGAGATATCTGTACACTGACCGGTGTCTCTCAGTCATCTGTTCCTCAGGGAGATATCTGTACACTGACTGGTGTCTCTCAGTCCCTCTCCCTCAGGAAGATATCTGTACAATGACTGGTGTCTATCAGTCCCTCTGCCTCAGGGAGATATCTGTATATTGACTGGTGTCTCTATGTCGCTCTCTCTCAGAGAGCTACCTGTACACTGACTGGTGTCTCTCAGTCCCTCTCGCTCAGGGAGATATCTGTACACTGACTGGTGTCTCTCAGTCCCCTCTCCCTCAGGGAGATATCTGTACACTGACTGGTGTCTCTCAGTCCCCTCTCCCTCAGGGATATATCTGTACACTGACCGGTGTCTCTCAGTCCCCTCTGTCCCTCAGGGAGATATCTGTACACTGACCGGTGTCTCTCAGTCCCTCTCCCTCAGGGAGATATCTGTACACTGACTGGTGTCTCTCAGTCCCCTCTCCCTCAGGGAGATATCTGTACACTGACTGGTGTCTCTCAGTCCCCTCTCCCTCAGGGAGATATCTGTACACTGACTGGTGCCTCTCAGTCCCCTCTCCCTCAGGGAGATATCTGTACACTGACTTGGTGTCTCTCAGTCCCACTCCCTCAGCAAGATATCTGTACATTGACTGGTGTCTCTCAGTCCCACTCCGTCAGGGAGATATCTGTACACTGACCGGTGTCTCTCAGTCATCTGTTCCTCAGGGAGATATCTGTACACTGACTGGTGTCTCTCAGTCCCTCTCCCTCAGGAAGATATCTGTACAATGACTGGTGTCTATCAGTCCCTCTGCCTCAGGGAGATATCTGTACATTGACTGGTGTCTCTATGTCGCTCTCTCTCAGAGAGCTACCTGTACACTGACTGGTGTCTCTCAGTCCCTCTCGCTCAGGGAGATATCTGTACACTGACTGGTGTCTCTCAGTCCCCTCTCCCTCAGGGAGATATCTGTACACTGACTGGTGTCTCTCATTCCCTCTCCCTCAGGGATATATCTGTACACTGACCGGTGTCTCTCAGTCCCCTCTGTCCCTCAGGGAGATATCTGTACACTGACCGGTGTCTCTCAGTCCCTCTCCCTCAGGGAGATATCTGTACACTGACTGGTGTCTCTCAGTCCCCTCTCCCTCAGGGAGATATCTGCACACTGACTGGTGTCTCTCAGTCCCCTCTCCCTCAGGGAGATATCTGTACACTGACTGGTGCCTCTCAGTCCCCTCTCCCTTAGGGTGTTATCTGAACACTGACTGGTGTCTCTCAGTCCGTCTGTCTCAGGGATATCTCTGTATAGTGACTGGTGTCTCTCAGTCCCTCTCCCTCAGGGAGATATCTGTACACTGACTGGTGTCTCTCAGACCCCTCACTCGCAGGGAGATATCTGTGCACTGACTGGTGTCTCTCAGTCTTCTCTCTCAGTGAGATATCTGTACACTGACTGGTGTCTCTCAGTCCCCTCTCCCTCAGCGAGATATCTGTACACTGACTGGTGTCTCTCAGTCCCTCTCCCTCAAGGAGATATCTGTTCACTGACTGGTGTCTCTCAGTCTCTCCCTCAGGAAGATATCTGTACACTGACTGGTGTCTCTCAGTCCCCTCTCCCTCAGGGAGATATCTGTACACTGACTGGTGTCTCTCAGCCCCTCTCCCTCAGGGAGATATCTGTACACTGACTGGTGTCTCTCAGTCCCTCTGCCTCAGGGAGATATCTGTACACTGACTGGTGTCTCTCAATCCCCTCTCTCTCAGGGATATATCTGTACACTGACTGGTGCCTCTCAGTCCCTCTCCCTCAGGGAGATATCTGTACACTGACTGGTGTCTCTCAGTCCCCTCTGCCTCAGGGATATCTCTGTATAGTGACTGGTGTCTCTCAGTCCCTCTCCCTCAGGGAGATATCTGTACACTGACTGGTGTCTCTCAGACCCCTCACTCTCAGGGAGATATCTGTGCACTGACTGGTTTCTCTCAGTCCTCTCTCTCAGGGAGATATCTGTACATTGAATGGTGTCTCTCAGTCCCTCTCCCTCAGGGAGATATCTGTACAATGACTGCTGTCTCTCAGTCCCTCTTCTCTCAGGGAGATATCTGTACACTGACTGGTGTCTCTAAGTCCCTCTCTCTCAGGGAGATATCTGTACACTGACTGGTGTCTCTCAGTCCCACTCCCTCAACAAGATATCTGTACATTGACTGGTGTCTCTCAGTCCCACTCCCTCAGGGAGATATCTGTACACTGACTGGTGTCTCTCAGTCCCTATCCCTCATCAGGATATCTGTACACTGACTGGTGTCTCTCAGTCCCTCTGCCTCAGGGGGATATCTGTGCACTGACTGGTTTCTCTCAGTCCATCTCCGTCACAGAGATATCTGTGCACTGACTGGTGAATCTCAGTCCTCTGTTCCTCAGGGAGATATCTGTACACTGACTGGTGTCTCTCAGTCCCTCTGCCTCAGGGAGATATCTGTACATTGACTGGTGTCTCTCAGTCCCTCTGCCTCAGGGAGATATCTGTACACTGACCTGTGTCTCTCAGTCCCTCTCCCTCAGGGAGATATCTGCACACTAACTGGTGTCTCTCAGTCCCCTCTCCCTCAGGGTGTTATCTGAACACTGACTGGTGTCTCTCAGTCCCTCTGCCTCAGGGAGATCTCTGTATAGTGACTGGTGTCTCTCAGTCCCTCTCCCTCAGGGAGATATGTGTACACTGACTGGTGTCTCTCAGTCCCTATCCCTCAGGCGGATATCTGTACACTGACTGGTGTCTCTCAGTCCATCTCCCTCAGGGAGATATCTGTACACTGATTGGTGTCTCTCAGTCCATCTCCCTCAGCGAGATATCTTTACACTGATTGGTGTCTCTCAGTCCATCTCCCTCAGGGGGATATCTGTGCACTGACTGGTGTCTCTCAGTCCCTCCCCCTCAGGGAGATATCTGCACACTGACTGGTGTCTCTCAGTCCTCTGTCCCTCAGGGAGATATCTGTACACTGACTGGTGTCTCTCAGTCCCCTCTCCCTCAGGGAGATATCTGTACACTGACTGGTGTCTCTCAGTCCCTCTCCCTCATGGAGATATCGGTAGACTGACTGGTGTCTCTCAGTCCCCTCTGCCTCAGGGAGATATCTGTACACTGATTGGTGTCTCTCAGTCCCTCTCCCTCAGGGAGATATCTGTATATTGACTGGTGTCTCTCAGTCCCCTCTCCCTCAGGGAGATATCTGTACACTGACTGGTGTCTCTCAGTCCCCTCTCCCTCAGGGAGATATCTGTACACTGACTTGGTGTCTCTCAGTCCCACTCCCTCAGCAAGATATCTGTACATTGACTGGTGTCTCTCAGTCCCACTCCGTCAGGGAGATATCTGTACACTGACCGGTGTCTCTCAGTCATCTGTTCCTCAGGGAGATATCTGTACACTGACTGGTGTCTCTCAGTCCCTCTCCCTCAGGAAGATATCTGTACAATGACTGGTGTCTATCAGTCCCTCTGCCTCAGGGAGATATCTGTACATTGACTGGTGTCTCTATGTCGCTCTCTCTCAGAGAGCTACCTGTACACTGACTGGTGTCTCTCAGTCCCTCTCGCTCAGGGAGATATCTGTACACTGACTGGTGTCTCTCAGTCCCCTCTCCCTCAGGGAGATATCTGTACACTGACTGGTGTCTCTCAGTCCCCTCTCCCTCAGGGATATATCTGTACACTGACCGGTGTCTCTCAGTCCCCTCTGTCCCTCAGGGAGATATCTGTACACTGACCGGTGTCTCTCAGTCCCTCTCCCTCAGGGAGATATCTGTACACTGACTGGTGTCTCTCAGTCCCCTCTCCCTCAGGGAGATATCTGTACACTGACTGGTGTCTCTCAGTCCCCTCTCCCTCAGGGAGATATCTGTCCACTGACTGGTGTCTCTCAGTCCGCTCTCTCTCAGGGAGATATCTGTACACTGACTGGTGTCTCTCAGTCCCCTGTCCCTCAGGAAGATATCTGTATACTGACTGGTGTCTCTCAGTCCCTCTCCCTCAGGGGGATATCTGTACACTGACTGGTGTCTCTCAGTCCCTCTCCCTCAGGGAGATATCTGTACACTGACTGGTGTCTCTCAGTCCCTCTCCCTCAGGGAGATATCTGTACACAGACTGGTATCTCTCAGTCCCTCTCCCTCAGGGAGATATCTGTACACTGACTGGTGTCTCTCAGTCCCCTCTCCCTCAGGGAGATATCTGTACACTGACTGGTGTCTCTCAGTCCCCTCTCCCTCAGGGATATATCTGTACACTGACTGGTGTCTCTCAGTCCCTCTCCCTCAGGGAGATATATGTACACTGACTGGTGTCTCTCAGTCCCCTCTCCCTCAGGGAGATATCTGTGCACTGACTGGTGTCTCTCAGTCCCTCTGCCTCAGGGAGATATCTGTACATTAACTGGTGTCTCTCAGTCCTTCTGCCTCAGGGAGATATCTGTACACTGACCTGTGTCTCTCAGTCCCTCTCCCTCAGGGAGATATCTGCACACTAACTGGTGTCTCTCAGTCCCCTCTCCCTCAGGGTGTTATCTGAACACTGACTGGTGTCTCTCAGTCCCTCTGCCTCAGGGAGATCTCTGTATAGTGACTGGTGTCTCTCAGTCCCTCTCCCTCAGGGAGATATGTGTACACTGACTGGTGTCTCTCAGTCCCTATCCCTCAGGCGGATATCTGTACACTGACTGGTGTCTCTCAGTCCATCTCCCTCAGGGAGATATCTGTACACTGATTGGTGTCTCTCAGTCCATCTCCCTCAGCGAGATATCTTTACACTGATTGGTGTCTCTCAGTCCATCTCCCTCAGGGGGATATCTGTGCACTGACTGGTGTCTCTCAGTCCCTCCCCCTCAGGGAGATATCTGCACACTGACTGGTGTCTCTCAGTCCTCTGTCCCTCAGGGAGATATCTGTACACTGACTGGTGTCTCTCAGTCCCCTCTCCCTCAGGGAGATATCTGTACACTGACTGGTGTCTCTCAGTCCCTCTCCCTCATGGAGATATCGGTAGACTGACTGGTGTCTCTCAGTCCCCTCTGCCTCAGGGAGATATCTGTACACTGATTGGTGTCTCTCAGTCCCTCTCCCTCAGGGAGATATCTGTATATTGACTGGTGTCTCTCAGTCCCCTCTCCCTCAGGGAGATATCTGTACACTGACTGGTGTCTCTCAGTCCCCTCTCCCTCAGGGAGATATCTGTACACTGACTTGGTGTCTCTCAGTCCCACTCCCTCAGCAAGATATCTGTACATTGACTGGTGTCTCTCAGTCCCACTCCGTCAGGGAGATATCTGTACACTGACCGGTGTCTCTCAGTCATCTGTTCCTCAGGGAGATATCTGTACACTGACTGGTGTCTCTCAGTCCCTCTCCCTCAGGAAGATATCTGTACAATGACTGGTGTCTATCAGTCCCTCTGCCTCAGGGAGATATCTGTACATTGACTGGTGTCTCTATGTCGCTCTCTCTCAGAGAGCTACCTGTACACTGACTGGTGTCTCTCAGTCCCTCTCGCTCAGGGAGATATCTGTACACTGACTGGTGTCTCTCAGTCCCCTCTCCCTCAGGGAGATATCTGTACACTGACTGGTGTCTCTCAGTCCCCTCTCCCTCAGGGATATATCTGTACACTGACCGGTGTCTCTCAGTCCCCTCTGTCCCTCAGGGAGATATCTGTACACTGACCGGTGTCTCTCAGTCCCTCTCCCTCAGGGAGATATCTGTACACTGACTGGTGTCTCTCAGTCCCCTCTCCCTCAGGGAGATATCTGTACACTGACTGGTGTCTCTCAGTCCCCTCTCCCTCAGGGAGATATCTGTCCACTGACTGGTGTCTCTCAGTCCGCTCTCTCTCAGGGAGATATCTGTACACTGACTGGTGTCTCTCAGTCCCCTGTCCCTCAGGAAGATATCTGTATACTGACTGGTGTCTCTCAGTCCCTCTCCCTCAGGGGGATATCTGTACACTGACTGGTGTCTCTCAGTCCCTCTCCCTCAGGGAGATATCTGTACACTGACTGGTGTCTCTCAGTCCCTCTCCCTCAGGGAGATATCTGTACACAGACTGGTATCTCTCAGTCCCTCTCCCTCAGGGAGATATCTGTACACTGACTGGTGTCTCTCAGTCCCCTCTCCCTCAGGGAGATATCTGTACACTGACTGGTGTCTCTCAGTCCCCTCTCCCTCAGGGATATATCTGTACACTGACTGGTGTCTCTCAGTCCCTCTCCCTCAGGGAGATATATGTACACTGACTGGTGTCTCTCAGTCCCCTCTCCCTCAGGGAGATATCTGTGCACTGACTGGTGTCTCTCAGTCCCTCTGCCTCAGGGAGATATCTGTACATTAACTGGTGTCTCTCAGTCCTTCTGCCTCAGGGAGATATCGGTACACTGACCTGTGTCTCTCAGTCCCCTCTCCCTCAGGGAGATATCTGTAAATTGACTGGTGTCTCTCAGTCCCTCTCCCTCAGGGAGCAATCTGTACACTGACTGGTGTCTCTCAGTCCCTCTCCCTCAGGGGGATATCTGTACACTGACTGGTGTCTCTCAGTCCATCTCCGTCAGGGAGATATCTGTACACTGACTGGTGTCTCTCAGTCCTCTGTTCCTCAGGGAGATATCTGTACACTGACTGGTGTCTCTCAGTCCCTCTGCCTCAGATAGATATCTGTACATTGACTGGTGTCTCTCAGTCCCCTCTCCCTCAGGGAGATATCTGTACATTGACTGGTGTCTCTCAGTCCCTCTGCCTCAGGGAGATATCTGTACACTGACTGGTGTCTCTCAGTCCCCTCTCCCTCAGGGTGTTATCTGAACACTGACTGGTGTCTCTCAGTCCCTCTGCCTCAGGGAGATCTCTGTATAGTGACTAATGTCTCTCAGTCCCTCTCCCTCAGGGAGATATGTGTACACTGACTGGTGTCTCTCAGTCGCCAACCCAAAGGCGGATATCTATACATTGACTGGTGTCTCTCAGTCCCTCTCCCTCAGGGAGATATCTGTACATTGACTGGTGTCTCTCAGTCCCTCTCCCTCAGGGAGATATCTGTACACTGACTGGTGTCTCTCAGTCTCTCTCCCTCAGGGAGATATAAGTACACTGACTGGTGTCTCTCAGTCCCCTCTCCCTCAGGGAGATATCTGTACACTGACTGGTGTCTCTCAGTCCCCTCTCCCTCAGGGAGATATCTGTACACTGATTGGTGTCTCTCAGTCCCTCTCCCTCAGGGAGATATCTGTATATTGACTGGTGTCTCTCAGTCCCTCTGCGTCAGGGAGATATCTGTACATTGACTGGTGTCTCTCAGTCCCTCTCTCTCAGGGAGATATCTGTACACTGACTGGTGTCTCTCAGTCCCTCTCTCTCAGGGAGATATCTGTACACTGACTGGTGTCTCTCAGTCCCCTCTCCCTCAGGGAGATATCTGTACACTGACTGGTGTCTCTCAGTCCCCTCTCCCTCAGGGAGATATCTGTACATTGATTGGTGTCTCTCAGTCCCTCTCTCTCAGGGAGATATCTGTACACTGACTGTTGTCTCTAAGTCCCTCTCTCTCAGGGAGACATCTGAACACTGACTTGGTGTCTCTCAGTCCCCTCTCCCTCGGCAAGATATCTGTACATTGACTGGTGTCTCTCATGTCCTCTCTCTCAGGGAGATATCTGTACACTGACTGGTGTCTCTCAGTCTCTCTCCCTCAGGAAGATATCTGTACATTGACTGGTATCTATCAGTCCCTCTGCCTCAGGGAGATATCTGTACACTGACTGGTGTCTCTCAGTCGCCTCTCCCTCAGGGGGATATCTGAACACTGACTGGTGTCTCTCAGTCCGTCTGCCTCATGGAGATATCTGTACACTGACTGGTGTCTCTCAGTCCCTCTCTCTCAGTGAGATATCTGTAAACTGACTGGTGTCTCTCAGTCCCTCTCCCTCAGGGAGATATCTGTGCACTGACTGGTGTCTCTCAGTCCCCTCTACCTCAGGGAGATATCTGTGCACTGACTGGTGTCTCTCAGTCTCTCCCTCAGGGAGATATCTGTACACTGACTGGTGTCTCTCAGTCCCCTCTCCCTCAGGGAGATATCTGTACACTGACTGGTGTCTCTCAGTCCCCTCTCCCTCAGGGAGATATCTGTACACTGACTGGTGTCTCTCAGTCCCTCTGCCTCAGGGAGATATCTGTACACTGACTGGTGTCTCTCAGTCTCTCCCTCAGGAAGATATCTGTACACTGACTGGTGTCATCAGTCTCTCCCTCAGGAAGATATCTGTACACTGACTGGTGTCATCAGTCCCCTCTCCCTCAGGGAGATATCTGTACACTGACTGGTGTCTCTCAGTCTCTCCCTCAGGAAGATATCTGTACACTGACTGGTGTCATCAGTCCCCTCTCCCTCAGGGAGATATCTGTACACTGACTGGTGTCTCTCAGTCCCCTCTCCCTCAGGGAGATATCTGTACACTGACTGGTGTCTCTCAGTCCCTCTGCCTTAGGGATATCTGTACACTGACTGGTGCCTCTCAGTCCCTCTCCCTCAGGGAGATATCTGTACACTGACTGGTGTCTCTCAGTCCCTCTGCCTCTGGGAGATGTCTGTACACTGACCGGTGTGTCTCAGTCCCCTCTGCCGCAGGGAGATATCTGTACACTGACTGGTGTCTCTCAGTCCCCTCTCCCTCAGGGAGATATCTGTACACTGACTGGTGTCTCTCAGTCCCCTCTCCCTCAGGGAGATATCTGTACACTGACTGGTGTCTCTCAGTCCCCTCTCCCTCAGGGAGATATCTGTACACTGACTGGTGTCTCTCAGTCCCCTCTCTCTCAGGTATGTATCTGTACACTGACCGGTGTCTCTCAATACCCTGACCCTCAGGGAGATATCTGTATACTGACTGGTGTCTCTCAGTCCCTCTCCCTCAGGGAGATATCTGTACACTGACTGATGTCTCTCAGTCCCTCTCGCTCAGGGGGATATCTGTACTCTGACTGGTGTCTCTCAGTCCCTCTCCCTCAGGGAGATATCTGTACACTGACTGGTGTCTCTCAGTCCCTCTGCCTCAGGGAGATATCTGTACACTGACTGGTGTCTCTCAGACCCTCTCCCTCAGGGAGATATCTGTACATTGACTGGTGTCTCTCAGTCCCTCTGCCTCAGGGAGATATCTGTACACTGACTGGTGTCTCTCAGTCCATCTCCGTCAGGGAGATATCTGTACACTGACTGGTGTCTCTCAGTCCTCTGTTCCTCAGGGAGATATCTGTACACTGACTGGTGTCTCTCAGTCCCTCTGCCTCAGATAGATATCTGTACATTGACTGGTGTCTCTCAGTCCCCTCTCCCTCAGGGAGATATCTGTACATTGACTGGTGTCTCTCAGTCCCTCTGCCTCAGGGAGATATCTGTACACTGACTGGTGTCTCTCAGTCCCTCTGCCTTAGGGATATCTGTACACTGACTGGTGCCTCTCAGTCCCTCTCCCTCAGTGAGATATCTGTACACTGACTGGTGTCTCTCAGTCCCTCTGCCTCTGGGAGATGTCTGTACACTGACCGGTGTGTCTCAGTCCCCTCTGCCGCAGGGAGATATCTGTACACTGACTGGTGTCTCTCAGTCCCCTCTCCCTCAGGGAGATATCTGTACACTGACTGGTGTCTCTCAGTCCCCTCTCCCTCAGGGAGATATCTGTACACTGACTGGTGTCTCTCAGTCCCCTCTCTCTCAGGTATATATCTGTACACTGACCGGTGTCTCTCAGTACCCTGACCCTCAGGGAGATATCTGTATACTGACTGGTGTCTCTCAGTCCCTCTCCCTCAGGGAGATATCTGTACACTGACTGATGTCTCTCAGTCCCTCTCGCTCAGGGGGATATCTGTACTCTGACTGGTGTCTCTCAGTCCCTCTCCCTCAGGGAGCTATCTGTACACTGACTGGTGTCTCTCAGTCCCTCTGCCTCAGGGAGACATCTGTACACTGACTGGTGTCTCTCAGACCCTCTCCCTCAGGGAGATATCTGTACATTGACTGGTGTCTCTCAGTCCCTCTGCCTCAGGGAGATATCTGTACACTGACTGGTGTCTCTCAGTCCATCTCCGTCAGGGAGATATCTGTACACTGACTGGTGTCTCTCAGTCCTCTGTTCCTCAGGGAGATATCTGTACACTGACTGGTGTCTCTCAGTCCCTCTGCCTCAGATAGATATCTGTACATTGACTGGTGTCTCTCAGTCCCCTCTCCCTCAGGGAGATATCTGTACATTGACTGGTGTCTCTCAGTCCCTCTGCCTCAGGGAGATATCTGTACACTGACTGGTGTCTCTCAGTCCCCTCTCCCTCAGGGTGTTATCTGAACACTGACTGGTGTCTCTCAGTCCCTCTGCCTCAGGGAGATCTCTGTATAGTGACTAATGTCTCTCAGTGCCTCTCCCTCAGGGAGATATGTGTAAACTGACTGCTGTCTCTCAGTCGCCAACCCTCAGGCGGATATCTATACATTGACTGGTGTCTCTCAGTCCCTCTCCCTCAGGGAGATATCTGTACATTGACTGGTGTCTCTCAGTTCCTCTCCCTCAGGGAGATATCTGTACACTGACTGGTGTCTCTCAGTCTCTCTCCCTCAGGGAGATATAAGTACACTGACTGGTGTCTCTCAGTCCCCTCTCCCTCAGGGAGATATCTGTACACTGACTGGTGTCTCTCAGTCCCCTCTCCCTCAGGGAGATATCTGTACACTGACTGGTGTCTCTCAGTCTCTCCCTCAGGAAGATATCTGTACACTGACTGGTGTCTCTCAGTCCCCTCTCCCTCAGGGAGATATCTGTACACTGACTGGTGTCTCTCAGTCCCCTCTCCCTCAGGGAGATATCTGTACACTGACTGGTGTCTCTCAGTCCCTCTGCCTTAGGGATATCTGTACAATGACTGGTGCCTCTCAGTCCCTCTCCCTCAGGGAGATATCTGTACACTGACTGGTGTCTCTCAGTCCCTCTGCCTCTGGGAGATGTCTGTACACTGACCGGTGTGTCTCAGTCCCCTCTGCCGCAGGGAGATATCTGTACACTGACTGGTGTCTCTCAGTCCCCTCTCCCTCAGGGAGATATCTGTACACTGACTGGTGTCTCTCAGTCCCCTCTCCCTCAGGGAGATATCTGTACACTGACTGGTGTCTCTCAGTCCCCTCTCTCTCAGGTATGTATCTGTACACTGACCTGTGTCTCTCAGTACCCTGACCCTCAGGGAGATATCTGTATACTGACTGGTGTCTCTCAGTCCCTCTCCCTCAGGGAGATATCTGTACACTGACTGATGTCTCTCAGTCCCTCTCGCTCAGGGGGATATCTGTACTCTGACTGGTGTCTCTCAGTCCCTCTCCCTCAGGGAGATATCTGTACACTGACTGGTGTCTCTCAGTCCCTCTGCCTCAGGGAGATATCTGTACAGTGACTGGTGTCTCTCAGACCCTCTCCCTCAGGGAGATATCTGTACATTGACTGGTGTCTCTCAGTCCCTCTGCCTCAGGGAGATATCTGTACACTGACTGGTGTCTCTCAGTCCATCTCCGTCAGGGAGATATCTGTACACTGACTGGTGTCTCTCAGTCCTCTGTTCCTCAGGGAGATATCTGTACACTGACTGGTGTCTCTCAGTCCCTCTGCCTCAGATAGATATCTGTACATTGACTGGTGTCTCTCAGTCCCCTCTCCCTCAGGGAGATATCTGTACATTGACTGGTGTCTCTCAGTCCCTCTGCCTCAGGGAGATATCTGTACACTGACTGGTGTCTCTCAGTCCCTCTGCCTTAGGGATATCTGTACACTGACTGGTGCCTCTCAGTCCCTCTCCCTCAGTGAGATATCTGTACACTGACTGGTGTCTCTCAGTCCCTCTGCCTCTGGGAGATGTCTGTACACTGACCGGTGTGTCTCAGTCCCCTCTGCCACAGGGAGATATCTGTACACTGACTGGTGTCTCTCAGTCCCCTCTCCCTCAGGGAGATATCTGTACACTGACTGGTGTCTCTCAGTCCCCTCTCCCTCAGGGAGATATCTGTACACTGACTGGTGTCTCTCAGTCCCCTCTCCCTCAGGGAGATATCTGTACACTGACTGGTGTCTCTCAGTCCCCTCTCTCTCAGGTATATATCTGTACACTGACCGGTGTCTCTCAGTACCCTGACCCTCAGGGAGATATCTGTATACTGACTGGTGTCTCTCAGTCCCTCTCCCTCAGGGAGATATCTGTACACTGACTGATGTCTCTCAGTCCCTCTCGCTCAGGGGGATATCTGTACTCTGACTGGTGTCTCTCAGTCCCTCTCCCTCAGGGAGCTATCTGTACACTGACTGGTGTCTCTCAGTCCCTCTGCCTCAGGGAGATATCTGTACACTGACTGGTGTCTCTCAGACCCTCTCCCTCAGGGAGATATCTGTACATTGACTGGTGTCTCTCAGTCCCTCTGCCTCAGGGAGATATCTGTACACTGACTGGTGTCTCTCAGTCCATCTCCGTCAGGGAGATATCTGTACACTGACTGGTGTCTCTCAGTCCTCTGTTCCTCAGGGAGATATCTGTACACTGACTGGTGTCTCTCAGTCCCTCTGCCTCAGATAGATATCTGTACATTGACTGGTGTCTCTCAGTCCCCTCTCCCTCAGGGAGATATCTGTACATTGACTGGTGTCTCTCAGTCCCTCTGCCTCAGGGAGATATCTGTACACTGACTGGTGTCTCTCAGTCCCCTCTCCCTCAGGGTGTTATCTGAACACTGACTGGTGTCTCTCAGTCCCTCTGCCTCAGGGAGATCTCTGTATAGTGACTAATGTCTCTCAGTGCCTCTCCCTCAGGGACATATGTGTACACTGACTATTGTCTCTCAGTCGCCAACCCTCAGGCGGATATCTATACATAGACTGGTGTCTCTCAGTCCCCTCTCTGTCAGGGAGATATCTGTACACTGACTGGTGTCTCTCAGTCCCCTCTCCCTCAGGGAGATATCTGTACATTGACTGGTGTCTCTCAGTCCCTCTCTCTCAGGGAGATATCTGTACACTGACTGTTGTCTCTAAGTCCCTCTCTCTCAGGGAGACATCTGAACACTGACTTGGTGTCTCTCAGTCCCCTCTCCCTCGGCAAGATATCTGTACATTGACTGGTGTCTCTCAGTCCCTCTCTCTCAGGGAGATATCTGTACACTGACTGGCGTCCCTCAGTCCCTCTCCCTCAGGAAGATATCTGTACATTGACTGGTATCTATCAGTCCCTCTGCCTCAGCAGATATCTGTACACTGACTGGTGTCTCTCAGTCCCCTCTACCTCAGGGAGATATCTGTACACTGACTGGTGTCTCTCAGTCCCTCTCCCTCAGGGAGATATCTGTATACACACTGGTGTCTCTCAGTCCCCTCTCTCTCAGGGAGATATCTGTACATTGACTGGTGTCTCTCAGTCTCTCCCACAGGGAGATATTTGTGCACTGACTGGTGTCTCTCAGTCCCCTCTCTCTCAGGGAGATATCTGTACACTGACTGGTGTCTCTCAATTCCTCTCCCTCAGGGAGATATCTGTACACTGACTGGTGTCTCTCAGTCCCCTCTCTCTCAGGGAGATATCTGTACACTGACTGGTGTCTCTCAGCCCCCTCTCCCTCAGGGAGATATCTGTACACTGACTGGTGTCTCTCAGTCCCCTCTCCCTCAGCGAGATATCTGTACACTGACTGGTGTCTCCTAGTCCCTCTCCCTCAGGGGGATATCTGTACTCTGACTGGTGTCTCTCAGTCCCTCTCCCTCAGGGAGATATCTGTACACTGACTGGTGTCTCTCAGTCCCTCTGCCTCAGGGAGATATCTGTACACTGACTGGTGTCGCTCAGTCCCCTCTCCCTCAGGGAGATATCTGTACACTGACTGGTGTCTCTCAGTCCCTCTGCCTCTGGGAGATGTCTGTACACTGACCGGTGTGTCTCTGTCCACTCTGCCGCAGGGAGATATCTGTACACTGACTGGTGTCTCTCAGTCCCCTCTCCCTCAGGGAGATATCTGTACACTGACTGGTGTCTCTCAGTCCCCTCTCCCTCAGGGAGATATCTGTACACTGACTAGTGTCTCTCAGTCCCCTCTCCCTCAGGGAGATATCTGTACACTGACTGGTGTCTCTCAGTCCCCTCTCTCTCAGGTATATATCTGTACACTGACCGGTGTCTCTCAGTCCCCTGTCCCTCAGGGAGATATCTGTATACTGACTGGTGTCTCTCAGTCCTTCTCCCTCAGGGAGATATCTGTACACTGACTGGTGTCTCTCAGTCCCCTCTCCCTCAGGGAGATATCTGTACACTGACTGGTGTCTCTCAGTCCCCTCTGCCTCAGGGATATATCTGTACACTGACTGGTGTCTCTAAGTCCCTCTCCCTTCGGGAGATATAAGTACACTGACTGGTGTCTCTCAGTCCCTCTCCCTCAGGGTGATATCTGAATACTGACTGGTGTCTCTCAGTCCCTCTCCCTCAGGGGGATATCTGTACACTGACTGGTGTCTCTCAGTCCCTCTGCCTCTGGGAGATGTCTGTACACTGACCGGTGTGTCTCAGTCCCCTCTGCCTCAGGGAGATATCTGTACACTGACTGGTATCTCTCAGTCCCCTCTCCCTCAGGGAGACATCTGTACACTGACTGGTGTCTCTCAGTCCGCTCTCTCTCAGGGAGATATCTGTACACTGACTGGTGTCTCTCAGTCCCCTCTCCCTCAGGGAGATATCTGTACACAGACTGGTATCTCTCAGTCCCCTCTCCCTCAGGGAGATATCTGTACACTGACTGGTGTCTCTCAGTCCCCTCTCCCTCAGGGAGATATCTGTACACTGACTGGTGTCTCTCAGTCCCTCTCCCTCAGGGAGATATCTGTACACAGACTGGTATCTCTCAGTCCCTCTCCCTCAGGGAGATATCTGTACACTGACTGGTGTCTCTCAGTCCCCTCTCCCTCAGGGAGATATCTGTACACTGACTGGTGTCTCTCAGTCCCCTCTGCCTCAGGGATATATCTGTACACTGACTGGTGTCTCTCAGTCCCTCTGCCTCAGGGAGATATCTGTACACTGACTGGTGTCTCTCAGTCCCCTCTCCCTCAGGGAGATATCTGTACACTGACTGGTGTCTCTCAGTCCCCTCTGCCTCAGGGAGATATCTGTATACTGACTGGTGTCTCTCAGTCCTTCTCCCTCAGGGAGATATCTGTACACTGACTGGTGTCTCTCATTCCCCTCTCCCTCAGGGAGATATCTGTACACTGACTGGTGTCTCTCAGTCCCCTCTGCCTCAGGGATATATCTGTACACTGACTGGTGTCTCTAAGTCTCTCTCCCTTCGGGAGATATAAGTACACTGACTGGTGTCTCTCAGTCCCTCTCCCTCAGGGTGATATCTGAATACTGACTGGTGTCTCTCAGTCCCTCTCCCTCAGGGGGATATCTGTACACTGACTGATGTCTCTCAGTCCCTCTCCCTCAGGGAGATATCTGTACACTGATTGGTGTCTCTCAGTCTCTCTCCCTCAGGGAGATATCTGTACACTGACTGGTGTCTCTCAGTCCCCTCTCCCTCAGGGAGATATCTGTACACTGACTGGTGTCTCTCAGTCCCCTCTCCCTCAGGGAGATATCTGTACACTGACTGGTGTCTCTCAGTCCCTCTGCCTCAGGGAGATATCTGTACACTGACTGGTGTCTCTCAGTCCCTCTGCCTCAGGGAGATATCTGTACACTGACTGGTGTCTCTCAGTCCATCTCCGTCAGGGAGATATCTGTACACTGACTGGTGTCTCTCAGTCCTCTGTTCCTCAGGGAGATATCTGTACACTGACTGGTGTCTCTCAGTCCCTCTGCCTCAGATAGATATCTGTACATTGACTGGTGTCTCTCAGTCCCCTCTCCCTCAGGGAGATATCTGTACATTGACTGGTGTCTCTCAGTCCCTCTGCCTCAGGGAGATATCTGTACACTGACTGGTGTCTCTCAGTCCCTCTGCCTTAGGGATATCTGTACACTGACTGGTGCCTCTCAGTCCCTCTCCCTCAGGGAGATATCTGTACACTGACTGGTGTCTCTCAGTCCCTCTGCCTCTGGGAGATGTCTGTACACTGACCGGTGTGTCTCAGTCCCCTCTGCCGCAGGGAGATATCTGTACACTGACTGGTGTCTCTCAGTCCCCTCTCCCTCAGGGAGATATCTGTACACTGACTGGTGTCTCTCAGTCCCCTCTCCCTCAGGGAGATATCTGTGCACTGACTGGTGTCTCTCAGTCCCCTCTCCCTCAGGGAGATATCTGTACACTGACTGGTGTCTCTCAGTCCCCTCTCTCTCAGGTATATATCTGTACACTGACCGGTGTCTCTCAGTACCCTGACCCTCAGGGAGATATCTGTATACTGACTGGTGTCTCTCAGTCCCTCTCCCTCAGGGAGATATCTGTACACTGACTGATGTCTCTCAGTCCCTCTCGCTCAGGGGGATATCTGTACTCTGACTGGTGTCTCTCAGTCCCTCTCCCTCAGGGAGATATCTGTACACTGACTGGTGTCTCTCAGTCCCTCTGCCTCAGGGAGATATCTGTACACTGACTGGTGTCTCTCAGTCCCTCTGCCTCAGATAGATATCTGTACATTGACTGGTGTCTCTCAGTCCCCTCTCCCTCAGGGAGATATCTGTACATTGACTGGTGTCTCTCAGTCCCTCTGCCTCAGGGAGATATCTGTACACTGACTGGTGTCTCTCAGTCCCCTCTCCCTCAGGGTGTTATCTGAACACTGACTGGTGTCTCTCAGTCCCTCTGCCTCAGGGAGATCTCTGTATAGTGACTAATGTCTCTCAGTCCATCTCCCTCAGGGAGATATGTGTACACTGACTGCTGTCTCTCAGTCGCCAACCCTCAGGCGGATATCTATACATTGACTGGTGTCTCTCAGTCCCTCTCCCTCAGGGAGATATCTGTACATTGACTGGTGTCTCTCAGTCCCTCTCCCTCAGGGAGATATCTGTACACTGACTGGTGTCTCTCAGTCTCTCTCCCTCAGGGAGATATAAGTACACTGACTGGTGTCTCTCAGTCCCCTCTCCCTCAGGGAGATATCTGTACACTGATTGGTGTCTCTCAGTCCCTCTCTCTCAGGGAGATATCTGTACACTGACTGGTGTCTCTCAGTCCCCTCTCTCTCAGGGAGATATCTGTACACTGACTGGTGTCTCTCAGTCCCCTCTCCCTCAGGGAGATATCTGTACATTGACTGGTGTCTCTCAGTCCCTCTCTCTCAGGGAGATATCTGTACACTGACTGTTGTCTCTAAGTCCCTCTCTCTCAGGGAGACATCTGAACACTGACTTGGTGTCTCTCAGTCCCCTCTCCCTCGGCAAGATATCTGTACATTGACTGGTATCTATCAGTCCCTCTGCCTCAGCAGATATCTGTACACTGACTGGTGTCTCTCAGTCCCCTCTACCTCAGGGAGATATCTGTACACTGACTGGTGTCTCTCAGTCCCTCTCCCTCAGGGAGATATCTGTATGCACACTGGTGTCTCTCAGTCCCCTCTCTCTCAGGGAGATATCTGTACACTGACTGGTGTCTCTCAGTCCCCTCTCCCTCAGCGAGATATCTGTACACTGACTGGTGTCTCCTAGTCCCTCTCCCTCAGGGGGATATCTGTACTCTGACTGGTGTCTCTCAGTCCCTCTCCCTCAGGGAGATATCTGTACACTGACTGGTGCCTCTCAGTACCTCTCCCTCAGGGAGATATCTGTACACTGACTGGTGTCTCTCAGTCCCCTCTCTCTCAGGGAGATATCTGTGCACTGACTGGTGTCTCTCAGTCTCTCCCTCAGGGAGATATCTGTACACTGACTGGTGTCTCTCAGTCCCCTCTCCCTCAGGGAGATATCTGTACACTGACTGGTGTCTCTCAGTCCCCTCTCCCTCAGGGAGATATCTGTACACTGACTGGTGTCTCTCAGTCCCTCTGCCTCAGGGAGATATCTGTACACTGACTGGTGTCGCTCAGTCCCCTCTCCCTCAGGGAGATATCTGTACACTGACTGGTGTCTCTCAGTCTCTCCCTCAGGAAGATATCTGTACACTGACTGGTGTCTCTCAGTCCCCTCTCCCTCAGGGAGATATCTGTACACTGACTGGTGTCTCTCAGTCCCCTCTCCCTCAGGGAGAGATCTGTACACTGACTGGTGTCTCTCAATCCCTCTGCCTCAGGGAGATATCTGTACACTGACTGGTGTCTCTCAGTCCCCTCTCTCTCAGGGAGATATCTGTACACTGACTGGTGCCTCTCAGTCCCTCTCCCTCAGGGAGATATCTGTACACTGACTGGTGTCTCTCAGTCCCTCTGCCTCTGGGAGATATCTGTACACTGACTGGTGTCGCTCAGTCCCCTCTCCCTCAGGGAGATATCTGTACACTGACTGGTGTCTCTCAGTCCCTCTGCCTCTTGGAGATGTCTGTACACTGACCGGTGTGTCTCTGTCCACTCTGCCGCAGGGAGATATCTGTACACTGACTGGTGTCTCTCAGTCCCCTCTCCCTCAGGGAGATATCTGTACACTGACTGGTGTCTCTCAGTCCCCTCTCCCTCAGGGAGATATCTGTACACTGACTGGTGTCTCTCAGTCCCCTCTCCCTCAGGGAGATATCTGTACACTGACTGGTGTCTCTCAGTCCCCTCTCCCTCAGGGAGATATCTGTACACTGACTGGTGTCTCTCAGTCCCCTCTCCCTCAGGGAGATATCTGTACACTGACTGGTGTCTCTCAGTCCCCTCTCTCTCAGGTATATATCTGTACACTGACCGGTGTCTCTCAGTCCCCTGTCCCTCAGGGAGATATCTGTATACTGACTGGTGTCTCTCAGTCCCTCTCCCTCAGGGAGATATCTGTACACTGACTGGTGTCTCTCATTCCCCTCTCCCTCAGGGAGATATCTGTACACTGACTGGTGTCTCTCAGTCCCTCTCCCTCAGGGAGATATCTGTACACAGACTGGTATCTCTCAGTCCCTCTCCCTCAGGGAGATATCTGTACACTGACTGGTGTCTCTCAGTCCCCTCTCCCTCAGGGAGATATCTGTACACTGACTGGTGTCTCTCAGTCCCCTCTGCCTCAGGGATATATCTGTACACTGACTGGTGTCTCTAAGTCCCTCTCCCTTCGGGAGATATAAGTACACTGACTGGTGTCTCTCAGTCCCTCTCCCTCAGGGTGATATCTGAATACTGACTGGTGTCTCTCAGTCCCTCTCCCTCAGGGGGATATCTGTACACTGACTGATGTCTCTCAGTCCCTCTCCCTCAGGGAGATATCTGTACACTGACTGGTGTCTCTCAGTCTCTCTCCCTCAGGGAGATATCTGTACACTGACTGGTGTCTCTCAGTCCCCGCTCCCTCAGGGAGATATCTGTACACTGACTGGTGTCTCTCAGTCCCTCTGCCTCAGGGAGATATCTGTACACTGACTGGTGTCTCTCAGTCCCTCTGCTTCAGGGAGATATCTGTACATTGACTGGTGTCTCTCAGACCCCTCTCTCTCAGGGAGATATCTGTACACTGACTGGTGTCTCTCAGTCCCTCTCCCTCAGGGAGATATCTGTGCACTGACTGGTGTCTCTCAGTCCCCTCTCCCTCAGGGAGATATCTGTACTCTGACTGGTGTCTCTCAGTCCCTCTCCCTCAGGGGAATATCTGTACTCTGACGGGTGTCTCTCAGTCCCTCTCCCTCAGGGAGATATCTGTATACTGACTGGTGTCTCTCAGTCCCCTCTCTCTCAGGGAGATATCTGTGCACTGACTGGCGTCTCTCAGTCCCCTCTCCCTCAGGGAGATATCTGTACACTGACTGGTGTCTCTCAGTCCCTCTGCCTCAGGGAGATATCTGTGCACTGACTGGTGTCTCTCAGTCCCCTCTCTCTCAGTGAGATATCTGTACACTGACTGGTGCCTCTCAGTCCCTCTCCCTCAGGGAGATATCTGTACACTGACTGGTGTCTCTCAGTCCCCTCTCCCTCAGGGAGATATCTGTACACTGACTGGTGTCTCTCAGCCCCTCTCCCTCAGGGAGATATCTGTACACTGACTGGTGTCTCTCAGTCCCCTCTCCCTCAGGGAGATATCTGTACCCTGACTGGTGTCTCTCAGTCCCCTCTCCCTCAGGGAGATATCTGTACACTGACTGGTGTCTCTCAGTCCCTCTGCCTCTGGGAGATGTCTGTACACTGACCGGTTTGTCTCAGTCCCCTCTGCCTCAGGGAGACATCTGTACACTGACTTGGTGTCTCTCAGTCCCCTCTCCCTCGGCAAGATATCTGTACATTGACTGGTGTCTCTCAGTCGCACTCCCTCAGGGAGATATCTGTACACTGACTGGTGTCTCTCAGTCCTCTGTTCTTCAGGGAGATATCTGTACACTGACTGGTGTCTCTCAGTCCCTTTCCCTCAGGAAGATATCTGTACATTGACTGGTGTCTATCAGTTCCTCTGCCTCAGGGAGATATCTGTACATTGACTGGTGTCTCTATGTCGCTCTCCCTCAGGGAGATACCTGTACACTGACTGGTGTCTCTCAGTCCTTCTTGCTCAGGAAGATATCTGTACACTGACTGCTGTCTCTCAGTCCCCTCTCCCTGAGGGAGCTACCTGTATACTGACTGGTGTCTCTCAGTCTCTCCCTCAGGGAGATATCTGTACACTGACTGGTGTCTCTCAGCCCCCTCTCCCTCAGGGGGATATCTGTACACTGACTGGTGTCTCTCGGTCCATCTCCCTCAGGGAGAGATCTATACACTGACTAGTGTCTCTCAGTCCCTCTCCCTCAGGGAGATATCTGTATACTGACTGGTGTCTCTCAGTCCCCTCTCTCTTAGGGAGATATCTGTGCACTGACTGGTGTCTCTCAGTCTCTCCCTCAGGAAGATATCTATACACTGACTGGTGTCTCTCAGTCCCCTCTCCCTCAGGGAGATATCTGTACACTGACTGGTGTCTCTCAGTCCCCTCTCCCTCAGGGAGATATCTGTACACTGACTGGTGTCTCTCAGTCCCTCTGCCTCAGGGAGATATCTGTACACTGACTGGTGTCTCTCAGTCCCCTCTCCCTCAGGGAGATATCTGTACATTGACTGGTGTCTCTCAGTCCCCTCTCCCTCAGGGAGATATCTGTACACTGACTGGTGTCTCTCAGTCCCTCTGCCTCTGGGAGATGTCTGTACACTGACCGGTGTGTCTCAGTCCCCTCTGCCTCAGGGAGATATCTGTACACTGACTGGTATCTCTCAGTCCCCTCTCCCTCAGGGAGATATCTGTACACTGACTGGTGTCTCTCAGTCCGCTCTCTCTCAGGGAGATATCTGTACACTGACTGGTGTCTCTCAGTCCCCTCTCCCTCAGGGAGATATCTGTATACTGACTGGTGTCTCTCAGTCCCTCTCCCTCAGGGGGATATCTGTACACTGACTGGTGTCTCTCAGTCCCTCTGCCTCAGGGAGATATCTGTACACTGACTGGTGTCTCTCAGTCCCCTCTCCCTCAGGGAGATATCTGTACACTGACTGGTGTCTCTCAGTCCCCTCTCCCTCAGGGAGATATCTGTACACTGACTGGTGTCTCTCAGTCCCTCTGCCTCTGGGAGATGTCTGTACACTGACCGGTGTGTCTCAGTCCCCTCTGCCTCAGGGAGATATCTGTACACTGACTGGTATCTCTCAGTCCCCTCTCCCTCAGGGAGATATCTGTACACTGACTGGTGTCTCTCAGTCCGCTCTCTCTCAGGGAGATATCTGTACACTGACTGGTGTCTCTCAGTCCCCTCTCTCTCAGGGAGATATCTGTACACTGACTGGTGTCTCTCAGTCCCCTCTCCCTCAGGGAGATATCTGTACATTGACTGGTGTCTCTCAGTCCCTCTCTCTCAGGGAGATATCTGTACACTGACTGTTGTCTCTAAGTCCCTCTCTCTCAGGGAGACATCTGAAAACTGACTTGGTGTCTCTCAGTCCCCTCTCCCTCGGCAAGATATCTGTACATTGACTGGTGTCTCTCAGTCCCTCTCTCTCAGGGAGATATCTGTACACTGACTGGCGTCTCTCAGTCCCTCTCCCTCAGGAAGATATCTGTACATTGACTGGTATCTATCAGTCCCTCTGCCTCAGCAGATATCTGTACACTGACTGGTGTCTCTCAGTCCCCTCTACCTCAGGGAGATATCTGTACACTGACTGGTGTCTCTCAGTCCCTCTCCCTCAGGGAGATATCTGTATACACACTGGTGTCTCTCAGTCCCCTCTCTCTCAGGGAGATATCTGTACATTGACTGGTGTCTCTCAGTCTCTCCCTCAGGGAGATATTTGTACACTGACTGGTGTCTCTCAGTCCCCTCTCCCTCAGCGAGATATCTGTACACTGACTGGTGTCTCCTAGTCCCTCTCCCTCAGGGGGATATCTGTACTCTGACTGGTGTCTCTCAGTCCCTCTCCCTCAGGGAGATATCTGTACACTGACTGGTGCCTCTCAGTACCTCTCCCTCAGGGAGATATCTGTACACTGACTGGTGTCTCTCAGTCCCCTCTCTCTCAGGGAGATATCTGTGCACTGACTGGTGTCTCTCAGTCTCTCCCTCAGGGAGATATCTGTACACTGACTGGTGTCTCTCAGTCCCCTCTCCCTCAGGGAGATATCTGTACACTGACTGGTGTCTCTCAGTCCCCTCTCCCTCAGGGAGATATCTGTACACTGACTGGTGTCTCTCAGTCCCTCTGCCTCAGGGAGATATCTGTACACTGACTGGTGTCGCTCAGTCCCCTCTCCCTCAGGGAGATATCTGTACACTGACTGGTGTCTCTCAGTCTCTCCCTCAGGAAGATATCTGTACACTGACTGGTGTCTCTCAGTCCCCTCTCCCTCAGGGAGATATCTGTACACTGACTGGTGTCTCTCAGTCCCCTCTCCCTCAGGGAGATATCTGTACACTGACTGGTGTCTCTCAATCCCTCTGCCTCAGGGAGATATCTGTACACTGACTGGTGTCTCTCAGTCCCCTCTCTCTCAGGGAGATATCTGTACACTGACTGGTGCCTCTCAGTCCCTCTCCCTCAGGGAGATATCTGTACACTGACTGGTGTCTCTCAGTCCCTCTGCCTCTGGGAGATATCTGTACACTGACTGGTGTCGCTCAGTCCCCTCTCCCTCAGGGAGATATCTGTACACTGACTGGTGTCTCTCAGTCCCTCTGCCTCTGGGAGATGTCTGTAAACTGACCAGTGTGTCTCTGTCCACTCTGCCGCAGGGAGATATCTGTACACTGACTGGTGTCTCTCAGTCCCCTCTCCCTCAGGGAGATATCTGTACACTGACTGGTGTCTCTCAGTCCCCTCTCCCTCAGGGAGATATCTGTACACTGACTAGTGTCTCTCAGTCCCCTCTCCCTCAGGGAGATATCTGTACACTGACTGGTGTCTCTCAGTCCCCTCTCTCTCAGGTATATATCTGTACACTGACCGGTGTCTCTCAGTCCCCTGTCCCTCAGGGAGATATCTGTATACTGACTGGTGTCTCTCAGTCCCTCTCCCTCAGGGAGATATCTGTACACTGACTGGTGTCTCTCATTCCCCTCTCCCTCAGGGAGATATCTGTACACTGACTGGTGTCTCTCAGTCCCTCTCCCTCAGGGAGATATCTGTACACAGACTGGTATCTCTCAGTCCCTCTCCCTCAGGGAGATATCTGTACACTGACTGGTGTCTCTCAGTCCCCTCTCCCTCAGGGAGATATCTGTACACTGACTGGTGTCTCTCAGTCCCCTCTGCCTCAGGGATATATCTGTACACTGACTGGTGTCTCTAAGTCCCTCTCCCTTCGGGAGATATAAGTACACTGACTGGTGTCTCTCAGTCCCTCTCCCTCAGGGTGATATCTGAATACTGACTGGTGTCTCTCAGTCCCTCTCCCTCAGGGGGATATCTGTACACTGACTGATGTCTCTCAGTCCCTCTCCCTCAGGGAGATATCTGTACACTGACTGGTGTCTCTCAGTCTCTCTCCCTCAGGGAGATATCTGTACACTGACTAGTGTCTCTCAGTCCCCTCTCCCTCAGGGAGATATCTGTACACTGACTGGTGTCTCTCAGTCCCCTCTCCCTCAGGGAGATATCTGTACACTGACTGGTGTCTCTCAGTCCCTCTACCTCAGGGAGATATCTGTACACTGACTGGTGTCTCTCAGTCCCTCTGCTTCAGGGAGATATCTGTACATTGACTGGTGTCTCTCAGACCCCTCTCTCTCAGGGAGATATCTGTACACTGACTGGTGTCTCTCAGTCCCTCTCCCTCAGGGAGATATCTGTGCACTGACTGGTGTCTCTCAGTCCCCTCTCCCTCAGGGAGATATCTGTACGATGACTGGTGTCTCTCAGTCCCTCTCCCTCAGGGAGATATCTGTACTCTGACTGGTGTCTCTCAGTCCCTCTCCCTCAGGGGAATATCTGTACTCTGACGGGTGTCTCTCAGTCCCTCTCCCTCAGGGAGATATCTGTATACTGACTGGTGTCTCACAGTCCCCTCTCTCTCAGGGAGATATCTGTGCACTGACTGGCGTCTCTCAGTCCCCTCTCCCTCAGGGAGATATCTGTACACTGACTGGTGTCTCTCAGTCCCTCTGCCTCAGGGAGATATCTGTGCACTGACTGGTGTCTCTCAGTCCCCTCTCTCTCAGTGAGATATCTGTACACTGACTGGTGCCTCTCAGTCCCTCTCCCTCAGGGAGATATCTGCACACTGACTGGTGTCTCTCAGTCCCCTCTCCCTCAGGGAGATATCTGTACACTGACTGGTGTCTCTCAGTCCCTCTCCCTCAGGGAGATATCTGTACACTGACTGGTGTCTCTCAGTCCCCTCTCCCTCAGGGAGATATCTGTACCCTGACTGGTGTTTCTCAGTCCCCTCTCCCTCAGGGAGATATCTGTACACTGACTGGTGTCTCTCAGTCCCTCTGCCTCTGGGAGATGTCTGTACACTGACCGGTGTGTCTCAGTCCCCTCTGCCTCAGGGAGACATCTGTACACTGACTTGGTGTCTCTCAGTCCCCTCTCCCTCGGCAAGATATCTGTACATTGACTGGTGTCTCTCAGTCGCACTCCCTCAGGGAGATATCTGTGCACTGACTGGTGTCTCTCAGTCCTCTGTTCTTCAGGGAGATATCTGTACACTGACTGGTGTCTCTCAGTCCCTTTCCCTCAGGAAGATATCTGTACATTGACTGGTGTCTATCAGTTCCTCTGCCTCAGGGAGATATCTGTACATTGACTGGTGTCTCTATGTCGCTCTCCCTCAGGGAGATACCTGTACACTGACTGGTGTCTCTCAGTCCTTCTTGCTCAGGGAGATATCTGTACACTGACCTGTGTCTCTCATTCCCTCTCCCTCAGGGGGATATCTGTACATTGACTGGTGTCTCTCAGTCCCTCTCCCTCAGGGGGATATCTGTACACTGACTGGTATCTCTCAGTCCATCTCCCTCAGGAAGATATATGTACACTGACTGGTGTCTCTCAGTCCCCTCTCCCTGAGGGAGCTACCTGTATACTGACTGGTGTCTCTCAGTCTCTCCCTCAGGGAGATATTTGTACACTGACTGGTGTCTCTCAGTCCCCTCTCCCTCAGGGAGATATCTGTACACTGACTGGTGTCTCTCAGCCCCCTCTCCCTCAGGGGGATATCTGTACACTGACTGGTGTCTCTCAGTCCCCTCTCCCTCAGGGAGAGATCTGTACACTGACTAGTGTCTCTCAGTCCTACTTGCTCAGGGAGATATCTGTACACTGACTGGTGTCTCTCAGTCCCCTCTCTCTCAGGGAGATATCTGTACACTGACTGGTGTCTCTCAGGCCCTCTCTCTCAGTGAGATATCTGTACACTGACTGGTGTCTCTCAGTCCCCTCTCCCTCAGCGAGATATCTGTACACTGACTGGTGTCTCTCGGTCCCTCTCCCTCAGGGGGATATCTGTACTCTGACTGGTGTCTCTCAGTCCCTCTCCCTCAGGGAGATATCTGTATACTGACTGGTGTCTCTCAGTCCCCTCTCTCTTAGGGAGATATCTGTGCACTGACTGGTGTCTCTCAGTCTCTCCCTCAGGAAGATATCTATACACTGACTGGTGTCTCTCAGTCCCCTCTCCCTCAGGGAGATATCTGTACACTGACTGGTGTCTCTCAGTCCCCTCTCCCTCAGGGAGATATCTGTACACTGACTGGTGTCTCTCAGTCCCTCTGCCTCAGGGAGATATCTGTACACTGACTGGTGTCTCTCAGTCCCCTCTCCCTCAGGGAGATATCTGTACACTGACTGGTGTCTCTCAGTCCCCTCTCCCTCAGGGAGATATCTGTACACTGACTGGTGTCTCTCAGTCCCTCTGCCTCAGGGAGATATCTGTACACTGACTGGTGTCTCTCAGTCCCCTCTCCCTCAGGGAGATATCTGTACACTGACTGGTGTCTCTCAGTCCCCTCTCCCTCAGGGAGATATCTGTACACTGACTAGTGTCTCTCAGTCCCCTCTCCCTCAGGGAGATATCTGTA
The DNA here is from genome assembly GCF_044704955.1 of Pristiophorus japonicus. Classification (NCBI taxonomy): domain Eukaryota; kingdom Metazoa; phylum Chordata; class Chondrichthyes; family Pristiophoridae; genus Pristiophorus; species Pristiophorus japonicus. The sequence continues at coordinate 81,480 of NW_027254759.1, forward strand.
CACTGACTGGTGTCTCTCAGTCCCCTCTCTCTCAGGTATATATCTGTACACTGACCGGTGTCTCTCAGTCCCCTGTCCCTCAGGGAGATATCTGTATACTGACTGGTGTCTCTCAGTCCCTCTCCCTCAGGGAGATATCTGTACACTGACTGGTGTCTCTCATTCCCCTCTCCCTCAGGGAGATATCTGTACACTGACTGGTGTCTCTCAGTCCCTCTCCCTCAGGGAGATATCTGTACACAGACTGGTATCTCTCAGTCCCTCTCCCTCAGGGAGATATCTGTACACTGACTGGTGTCTCTCAGTCCCCTCTCCCTCAGGGAGATATCTGTACACTGACTGGTGTCTCTCAGTCCCCTCTGCCTCAGGGATTTTTCTGTACACTGACTGGTGTCTCTAAGTCCCTCTCCCTTCGGGAGATATAAGTACACTGACTGGTGTCTCTCAGTCCCTCTCCCTCAGGGTGATATCTGAATACTGACTGGTGTCTCTCAGTCCCTCTCCCTCAGGGGGATATCTGTACACTGACTGATGTCTCTCAGTCCCTCTCCCTCAGGGAGATATCTGTACACTGACTGGTGTCTCTCAGTCTCTCTCCCTCAGGGAGATATCTGTACACTGACTAGTGTCTCTCAGTCCCCTCTCCCTCAGGGAGATATCTGTACACTGACTGGTGTCTCTCAGTCCCCTCTCCCTCAGGGAGATATCTGTACACTGACTGGTGTCTCTCAGTCCCTCTGCCTCAGGGAGATATCTGTACACTGACTGGTGTCTCTCAGTCCCTCTGCTTCAGGGAGATATCTGTACATTGACTGGTGTCTCTCAGACCCCTCTCTCTCAGGGAGATATCTGTACACTGACTGGTGTCTCTCAGTCCCTCTCCCTCAGGGAGATATCTGTGCACTGACTGGTGTCTCTCAGTCCCCTCTCCCTCAGGGAGATATCTGTACACTGACTGGTGTCTCTCAGTCCCTCTCCCTCAGGGAGATATCTGTACTCTGACTGGTGTCTCTCAGTCCCTCTCCCTCAGGGGAATATCTGTACTCTGACGGGTGTCTCTCAGTCCCTATCCCTCAGGGAGATATCTGTATACTGACTGGTGTCTCACAGTCCCCTCTCTCTCAGGGAGATATCTGTGCACTGACTGGCGTCTCTCAGTCCCCTCTCCCTCAGGGAGATATCTGTACACTGACTGGTGTCTCTCAGTCCCTCTGCCTCAGGGAGATATCTGTGCACTGACTGGTGTCTCTCAGTCCACTCTCTCTCAGTGAGATATCTGTACACTGACTGGTGCCTCTCAGTCCCTCTCCCTCAGGGAGATATCTGCACACTGACTGGTGTCTCTCAGTCCCCTCTCCCTCAGGGAGATATCTGTACACTGACTGGTGTCTCTCAGTCCCTCTCCCTCAGGGAGATATCTGTACACTGACTGGTGTCTCTCAGTCCCCTCTCCCTCAGGGAGATATCTGTACCCTGACTGGTGTTTCTCAGTCCCCTCTCCCTCAGGGAGATATCTGTACACTGACTGGTGTCTCTCAGTCCCTCTGCCTCTGGGAGATGTCTGTACACTGACCGGTGTGTCTCAGTCCCCTCTGCCTCAGGGAGACATCTGTACACTGACTTGGTGTCTCTCAGTCCCCTCTCCCTCGGCAAGATATCTGTACATTGACTGGTGTCTCTCAGTCGCACTCCCTCAGGGAGATATCTGTGCACTGACTGGTGTCTCTCAGTCCTCTGTTCTTCAGGGAGATATCTGTACACTGACTGGTGTCTCTCAGTCCCTTTCCCTCAGGAAGATATCTGTACATTGACTGGTGTCTATCAGTTCCTCTGCCTCAGGGAGATATCTGTACATTGACTGGTGTCTCTATGTCGCTCTCCCTCAGGGAGATACCTGTACACTGACTGGTGTCTCTCAGTCCTTCTTGCTCAGGGAGATATCTGTACACTGACCTGTGTCTCTCATTCCCTCTCCCTCAGGGGGATATCTGTACATTGACTGGTGTCTCTCAGTCCCTCTCCCTCAGGGGGATATCTGTACACTGACTGGTATCTCTCAGTCGATCTCCCTCAGGAAGATATCTGTACACTGACTGGTGTCTCTCAGTCCCCTCTCCCTGAGGGAGCTACCTGTATACTGACTGGTGTCTCTCAGTCTCTCCCTCAGGGAGATATTTGTACACTGACTGGTGTCTCTCAGTCCCCTCTCCCTCAGGGAGATATCTGTACACTGACTGGTGTCTCTCAGCCCCCTCTCCCTCAGGGGGATATCTGTACACTGACTGGTGTCTCTCAGTCCCCTCTCCCTCAGGGAGAGATCTGTACACTGACTAGTGTCTCTCAGTCCTACTTGCTCAGGGAGATATCTGTACACTGACTGGTGTCTCTCAGTCCCCTCTCTCTCAGGGAGATATCTGTACACTGACTGGTGTCTCTCAGGCCCTCTCTCTCAGTGAGATATCTGTACACTGACTGGTGTCTCTCAGTCCCCTCTCCCTCAGCGAGATATCTGTACACTGACTGGTGTCTCTCGGTCCCTCTCCCTCAGGGGGATATCTGTACTCTGACTGGTGTCTCTCAGTCCCTCTCCCTCAGGGAGATATCTGTATACTGACTGGTGTCTCTCAGTCCCCTCTCTCTTAGGGAGATATCTGTGCACTGACTGGTGTCTCTCAGTCTCTCCCTCAGGAAGATATCTATACACTGACTGGTGTCTCTCAGTCCCCTCTCCCTCAGGGAGATATCTGTACACTGACTGGTGTCTCTCAGTCCCCTCTCCCTCAGGGAGATATCTGTACACTGACTGGTGTCTCTCAGTCCCTCTGCCTCAGGTTGATATCTGTACACTGACTGGTGTCTCTCAGTCCCCTCTCCCTCAGGGAGATATCTGTACACTGACTGGTGTCTCTCAGTCCCCTCTCCCTCAGGGAGATATCTGTACACTGACTGGTGTCTCTCAGTCCCTCTGCCTCTGGGAGATGTCTGTACACTGACCGGTGTGTCTCAGTCCCCTCTGCCTCAGGGAGATATCTGTACACTGACTGGTATCTCTCAGTCCCCTCTCCCTCAGGGAGATATCTGTACACTGACTGGTGTCTCTCAGTCCGCTCTCTCTCAGGGAGATATCTGTACACTGACTGGTGTCTCTCAGTCCCCTCTCCCTCAGGGAGATATCTGTATACTGACTGGTGTCTCTCAGTCCCTCTCCCTCAGGGGGATATCAGTACACTGACTGGTGTCTCTCAGTCCCTCTCCCTCAGGGAGATATCTGTACACTGACTGGTGTCTCTCAGTCCCTCTCCCTCAGGGAGATATCTGTACACAGACTGGTATCTCTCAGTCCCCTGTCCCTCAGGGAGATATCTGTACACTGACTGGTGTCTCTCAGTCCCCTCTCCCTCAGGGAGATATCTGTACACTGACTGGTGTCTCTCAGCCCCCTCTCCCTTCGGGATATATCTGTACACTGACTGGTGTCTCTCAGTCCCTCTCCCTCAGGGAGATATATGTGCTCTGACTGGTGTCTCTCAGTCCCTCTCCCTCAGGGTGATATCTGTATACTGACTGGTGTCTCTCAGTCCCCTGTCCCTCAGGGAGACATCTGTATACTGACTGGTGTCTCTCATTCCCTCTCCCTCAGGGGGATATCTGTACACTGACTGGTGTCTCTATGTCCCTCTCCCTCAGGGAGATATCTGTACACTGACTGGTGTCTCTCAGTCCCCTCTTCCTCAGGGAGATATCTGTACATTGACTGATGGCGGTTAAGAAAGCAAATGGCATGATGGCCTTCATAGCGAGGGGATTTGAGTACAAGGGCAGGGAGGTGTTGCTACAATTGTCCAGGGCCTTGGTGAGGCCACACCTGGAGTATTGTGTACAGTTTTGGTCTCCTAACCTGAGGAAGGACATTCTTGCTATTGAGGGAGTGCAGCGAAGGTTCACCAGACTGATTCCCGGGATGGTGGGACTGACCTATCAAGAAAGACTGGATCAACTGGGCTTGTATTCACTGGAGTTCAGAAGAATGAGAGGGGATCTCATAGAAACGTTTAAAATTCTGACGGGGTTAGACAGGTTAGATGCAGGAAGAATGTTCCCAATGTTGGGGAAGTCCAGAACCAGGGGACACAGTCTAAGGATAAGAGGGAAGCCATTTAGGACCGAGATGAGGAGGAATTTCTTCACCCAGAGAGTGGTGAACCTGTGGAATTCTCTACCACAGAAAGTTGTTGAGGCCAATTCACTAAATATATTCAAAAAGGAGTTAGATGAAGTCCTTACTACTAGGGGAATCAAGGGGTATGGTGAGAAAGCAGGAATGGGGTACTGAAGTTGCATGTTCAGCCATGAACTCATTGAATGGCGGTGCAGGCTAGAAGGGCCGAATGGCCTACTCCTGCACCTATTTTCTATGTTTCTATGTTTCTATGTTTCTCAGTCCATCTCCCTCTGGGAGATGTCTGTACACTGACCGGTGTGTCTCAGTCCCCTCTGCCGCAGGGAGATATCTGTACAATGACTGGTGTCTCTCAGTCCCCTCTCCCTCAGGGAGATATCTGCACACTGACTGGTGTCTCTCAGTCCCCTCTCCCTCAGGGAGATATCTGTACACTGACTGGTGTCTCTCAGTCCCCTCTCCCTCAGGGAGATATCTCTACACTGACTGGTGTCTCTCAGTCCCCTCTCTCTCAGGGATATGTCTGTACACTGACCGGTGTCTCTCAGTTCCCTGTCCCTCAGGGAGATATCTGTATACTGACTGGTGTCTCTCAGTCCCTCTCCCTCAGGGAGATATCTGTACACTGACTGGTGTCTCTCAGTCCCCTCTCCCTCAGGGAGATATCTGTACACTGACTGGTGTCTCTCAGTCCCTCTCCCTCAGGGAGATATCTGTATACTGACTGGTGTCTCTCAGTCCCTCTGCCTCAGGGAGATATCTGTACACTGACTGGTGTCTCTCAGTCCCCTCTCCCTCAGGGGGATATCTGTACACTGACTGGTGTCTCTCAGTCCCTCTGCCTCAGGGAGATATCTGTACACTGACTGGTGTCTCTCAGTCCCTCTCCCTCAGGGAGATATGTGTACACAGACTGGGATCTCTCAGTCCCTCACCCTCAGGGAGATATCTGTACACTGACTGGTGTCTCTCAGTCCCCTCTCCCTCAGGGAGATATCTGTACACTGACTGGTGTCTCTCAGTCCCCTCTGCCTCAGGGATATATCTGTACACTGACTGGTGTCTCTCAGTCCCTCTCCCTTCGGGAGATATATGTACACTGACTGGTGTCTCTCAGTCCCTCTCCCTCAGGGTGATATCTGAATACTGACTGGTGTCTCTCAGTCCCTCTCCCTCAGGGGGATATCTGTACACTGACTGATGTCTCTCAGTCCCTCTCCCTCAGGGAGATATCTGTACACTGACCTGTGTCTCTCAGTCCCCTCTCCCTCAGGGAGATATCTGTACATTGACTGGTGTCTCACAGTCCCTCTGCCTCAGGGAGATATCTGTACACTGACTGGTATCTCTCAGTCCCCTCTCACTCAGGGTGTTATCTGAACACTGACTGGTGTCTCTCAGTCCCTCTGCCTCAGGGAGATCTCTGTATAGTGACTAATGTCACTCAGTCCCTCTCCCTCAGGGAGATATGTGGACACTGACTGGTGTCTCTCAGTCCCTATCCCTAAGGCGGATATCTATACATTGACTGGTGTCTCTCAGTCCCTCTCCCTCAGGGAGATATCTGTACATTGACTGGTGTCTCTCAGTCCCTCTCCCTCAGGGAGATATCTGTACACTGACTGGTGTCTCTCAGTCTCTCTCCCTCAGGGAGATATCTGTACACTGACTGGTGTCTCTCAGTCCCCTCTCCCTCAGGGAGATATCTCTACACTGACTGGTGTCTCTCAGTCCCCTCTCTCTCAGGGATATGTCTGTACACTGACCGGTGTCTCTCAGTTCCCTGTCCCTCAGGGAGATATCTGTATACTGACTGGTGTCTCTCAGTCCCTCTCCCTCAGGGAGATATCTGTACACTGACTGGTGTCTCTCAGTCCCCTCTCCCTCAGGGAGATATCTGTACACTGACTGGTGTCTCTCAGTCCCCTCTCCCTCAGGGAGATATCTGTACACTGACTGGTGTCTCTCAGTCCCCTCTCCCTCAGGGAGATATCTGTACACTGACTGGTGTCTCTCAGTCCCCTCTCCCTCAGGGAGATATCTCTACACTGACCGGTGTCTCTCAGTTCCCTGTCCCTCAGGGAGATATCTGTATACTGACTGGTGTCTCTCAGTCCCTCTCCCTCAGGGAGATATCTGTACACTGACTGGTGTCTCTCAGTCCCCTCTCCCTCAGGGAGATATCTGTACACTGACTGGTGTCTCTCAGTCCCTCTCCCTCAGGGAGATATCTGTATACTGACTGGTGTCTCTCAGTCCCTCTGCCTCAGGGAGATATCTGTACACTGACTGGTGTCTCTCAGTCCCCTCTCCCTCAGGGGGATATCTGTACACTGACTGGTGTCTCTCAGTCCCTCTCCCTCAGGGAGATATCTGTACACTGACTGGTGTCTCTCAGTCCCTCTCCCTCAGGGAGATATCTGTACACAGACTGGGATCTCTCAGTCCCTCACCCTCAGGGAGATATCTGTACACTGACTGGTGTCTCTCAGTCCCCTCTCCCTCAGGGAGATATCTGTACACTGACTGGTGTCTCTCAGTCCCCTCTGCCTCAGGGATATATCTGTACACTGACTGGTGTCTCTCAGTCCCTCTCCCTTCGGGAGATATATGTACACTGACTGGTGTCTCTCAGTCCCTCTCCCTCAGGGTGATATCTGAATACTGACTGGTGTCTCTCAGTCCCTCTCCCTCAGGGGGATATCTGTACACTGACTGATGTCTCTCAGTCCCTCTCCCTCAGGGAGATATCTGTACACTGACCTGTGTCTCACAGTCCCCTCTCCCTCAGGGAGATATCTGTACATTGACTGGTGTCTCACAGTCCCTCTGCCTCAGGGAGATATCTGTACACTGACTGGTGTCTCTCAGTCCCCTCTCACTCAGGGTGTTATCTGAACACTGACTGGTGTCTCTCAGTCCCTCTGCCTCAGGGAGATCTCTGTATAGTGACTAATGTCACTCAGTCCCTCTCCCTCAGGGAGATATGTGGACACTGACTGGTGTCTCTCAGTCCCTATCCCTAAGGCGGATATCTATACATTGACTGGTGTCTCTCAGTCCCTCTCCCTCAGGGAGATATCTGTACATTGACTGGTGTCTCTCAGTCCCTCTCCCTCAGGGAGATATCTGTACACTGACTGGTGTCTCTCAGTCTCTCTCCCTCAGGGAGATATCTGTACACTGACTGGTGTCTCTCAGTCCCCTCTCCCTCAGGGAGATATCTGTACACTGACTGGTGTCTCTCAGTCCCTCTGCCTCTGGGAGATGTCTGTACACTGACCGGTGTGTCTCAGTCCCCTCTGCCTCAGGGAGATATCTGTACACTGACTGGTATCTCTCAGTCCCCTCTCCCTCAGGGAGATATCTGTACACTGACTGGTGTCTCTCAGTCCGCTCTCTCTCAGGGAGATATCTGTACACTGACTGGTGTCTCTCAGTCCCCTCTCCCTCAGCGAGATATCTGTATACTGACTGGTGTCTCTCAGTCCCTCTCCCTCAGGGGGATATCAGTACACTGACTGGTGTCTCTCAGTCCCTCTCCCTCAGGGAGATATCTGTACACTGACTGGTGTCTCTCAGTCCCTCTCCCTCAGGGAGATATCTGTACACAGACTGGTATCTCTCAGTCCCCTGTCCCTCAGGGAGATATCTGTACACTGACTGGTGTCTCTCAGTCCCCTCTCCCTCAGGGAGATATCTGTACACTGACTGGTGTCTCTCAGCCCCCTCTCCCTTCGGGATATATCTGTACACTGACTGGTGTCTCTCAGTCCCTCTCCCTCAGGGAGATATATGTGCTCTGACTGGTGTCTCTCAGTCCCTCTCCCTCAGGGTGATATCTGTATACTGACTGGTGTCTCTCAGTCCCCTGTCCCTCAGGGAGACATCTGTATACTGACTGGTGTCTCTCATTCCCTCTCCCTCAGGGGGATATCTGTACACTGACTGGTGTCTCTCAGTCCCTCTCCCTCAGGGAGATATCTGTACACTGACTGGTGTCTCTCAGTCCCCTCTCCCTCAGGGAGATATCTGTACATTGACTGATGGCGGTTAAGAAAGTAAATGGCATGATGGCCTTCATAGCGAGGGGATTTGAGTACAAGGGCAGGGAGGTGTTGCTACAATTGTACAGGGCCTTGGTGAGGCCACACCTGGAGTATTGTGTACAGTTTTGGTCTCCTAACCTGAGGAAGGACATTCTTGCTATTGAGGGAGTGCAGCGAAGGTTCACCAGACTGATTCCCGGGATGGTGGGACTGACCTATCAAGAAAGACTGGATCAACTGGGCTTGTATTCACTGGAGTTCAGAAGAATGAGAGGGGATCTCATAGAAACGTTTAAAATTCTGACGGGGTTAGACAGGTTAGATGCAGGAAGAATGTTCCCAATGTTGGGGAAGTCCAGAACCAGGGGACACAGTCTAAGGATAAGAGGGAAGCCATTTAGGACCGAGATGAGGAGGAATTTCTTCACCCAGAGAGTGGTGAACCTGTGGAATTCTCTACCACAGAAAGTTGTTGAGGCCAATTCACTAAATATATTCAAAAAGGAGTTAGATGAAGTCCTTACTACTAGGGGAATCAAGGGGTATGGTGAGAAAGCAGGAATGGGGTACTGAAGTTGCATGTTCAGCCATGAACTCATTGAATGGCGGTGCAGGCTAGAAGGGCCGAATGGCCTACTCCTGCACCTATTTTCTATGTTTCTATGTTTCTATGTTTCTCAGTCCATCTCCCTCTGGGAGATGTCTGTACACTGACCGGTGTGTCTCAGTCCCCTCTGCCGCAGGGAGATATCTGTACAATGACTGGTGTCTCTCAGTCCCCTCTCCCTCAGGGAGATATCTGTACACTGACTGGTGTCTCTCAGTCCCCTCTCCCTCAGGGAGATATCTGTACACTGACTGGTGTCTCTCAGTCCCCTCTCCCTCAGGGAGATATCTCTACACTGACTGGTGTCTCTCAGTCCCCTCTCTCTCAGGGATATGTCTGCACACTGACCGGTGTCTCTCAGTTCCCTGTCCCTCAGGGAGATATCTGTATACTGACTGGTGTCTCTCAGTCCCTCTCCCTCAGGGAGATATCTGTACACTGACTGGTGTCTCTCAGTCCCCTCTCCCTCAGGGAGATATCTGTACACTGACTGGTGTCTCTCAGTCCCTCTCCCTCAGGGAGATATCTGTATACTGACTGGTGTCTCTCAGTCCCTCTGCCTCAGGGAGATATCTGTACACTGACTGGTGTCTCTCAGTCCCCTCTCCCTCAGGGGGATATCTGTACACTGACTGGTGTCTCTCAGTCCCTCTCCCTCAGGGAGATATCTGTACACTGACTGGTGTCTCTCAGTCCCTCTCCCTCAGGGAGATATCTGTACACAGACTGGGATCTCTCAGTCCCTCACCCTCAGGGAGATATCTGTACACTGACTGGTGTCTCTCAGTCCCCTCTCCCTCAGGGAGATATCTGTACACTGACTGGTGTCTCTCAGTCCCCTCTGCCTCAGGGATATATCTGTACACTGACTGGTGTCTCTCAGTCCCTCTCCCTTCGGGAGATATATGTACACTGACTGGTGTCTCTCAGTCCCTCTCCCTCAGGGTGATATCTGAATACTGACTGGTGTCTCTCAGTCCCTCTCCCTCAGGGGGATATCTGTACACTGACTGATGTCTCTCAGTCCCTCTCCCTCAGGGAGATATCTGTACACTGACCTGTGTCTCTCAGTCCCCTCTCCCTCAGGGAGATATCTGTACATTGACTGGTGTCTCACAGTCCCTCTGCCTCAGGGAGATATCTGTACACTGACTGGTGTCTCTCAGTCCCCTCTCACTCAGGGTGTTATCTGAACACTGACTGGTGTCTCTCAGTCCCTCTGCCTCAGGGAGATCTCTGTATAGTGACTAATGTCACTCAGTCCCTCTCGCTCAGGGAGATATGTGGACACTGACTGGTGTCTCTCAGTCCCTATCCCTGAGGCGGATATCTATACATTGACTGGTGTCTCTCAGTCCCTCTCCCTCAGGGAGATATCTGTACACTGACTGGTGTCTCTCAGTCTCTCTCCCTCAGGGAGATATCTGTACACTGACTGGTGTCTCTCAGTCCCCTCTCCCTCAGGGAGATATCTGTACACTGACTGGTGTCTCTCAGTCCCTCTGCCTCTGGGAGATGTCTGTACACTGACCGGTGTGTCTCAGTCCCCTCTGCCTCAGGGAGATATCTGTACACTGACTGGTGTCTCTCAGTCCCCTCTCCCTCAGGGAGATATCTGTACACTGACTGGTGTCTCTCAGTCCCCTCTCCCTCAGGGAGATATCTGTACACTGACTGGTGTCTCTCAGTCCCTCTGCCTCTGGGAGATGTCTGTACACTGACCGGTGTGTCTCAGTCCCCTCTGCCTCAGGGAGATATCTGTACACTGACTGGTATCTCTCAGTCCCCTCTCCCTCAGGGAGATATCTGTACACTGACTGGTGTCTCTCAGTCCGCTCTCTCTCAGGGAGATATCTGTACACTGACTGGTGTCTCTCAGTCCCCTCTCCCTCAGGGAGATATCTGTACACTGACTGGTGTCTCTCAGTCCCTCTCCCTCAGGGGGATATCAGTACACTGACTGGTGTCTCTCAGTCCCTCTCCCTCAGGGAGATATCTGTACACTGACTGGTGTCTCTCAGTCCCTCTCCCTCAGGGAGATATCTGTACACAGACTGGTATCTCTCAGTCCCCTGTCCCTCAGGGAGATATCTGTACACTGACTGGTGTCTCTCAGTCCCCTCTCCCTCAGGGAAATATCTGTACACTGACTGGTGTCTCTCAGCCCCCTCTCCCTTCGGGATATATCTGTACACTGACTGGTGTCTCTCAGTCCCTCTCCCTCAGGGAGATATATGTGCTCTGACTGGTGTCTCTCAGTCCCTCTCCCTCAGGGTGATATCTGTATACTGACTGGTGTCTCTCAGTCCCCTGTCCCTCAGGGAGACATCTGTATACTGACTGGTGTCTCTCATTCCCTCTCCCTCAGGGGGATATCTGTACACTGACTGGTGTCTCTCAGTCCCTCTCCCTCAGGGAGATATCTGTACACTGACTGGTGTCTCTCAGTCCCCTCTCCCTCAGGGAGATATCTGTACATTGACTGATGGCGGTTAAGAAAGCAAATGGCATGATGGCCTTCATAGCGAGGGGATTTGAGTACAAGGGCAGGGACGTGTTGCTACAATTGTACAGGGCCTTGGTGAGGCCACACCTGGAGTATTGTGTACAGTTTTGGTCTCCTAACCTGAGGAAGGACATTCTTGCTATTGAGGGAGTGCAGCGAAGGTTCACCAGACTGATTCCCGGGATGGTGGGACTGACCTATCAAGAAAGACTGGATCAACTGGGCTTGTATTCACTGGAGTTCAGAAGAATGAGAGGGGATCTCATAGAAACATTTAAAATTCTGACGGGGTTAGACAGGTTAGATGCAGGAAGAATGTTCCCAATGTTGGGGAAGTCCAGAACCAGGGGACACAGTCTAAGGATAAGAGGGAAGCCATTTAGGACCGAGATGAGGAGGAATTTCTTCACCCAGAGAGTGGTGAACCTGTGGAATTCTCTACCACAGAAAGTTGTTGAGGCCAATTCACTAAATATATTCAAAAAGGAGTTAGATGAAGTCCTTACTACTAGGGGAATCAAGGGGTATGGTGAGAAAGCAGGAATGGGGTACTGAAGTTGCATGTTCAGCCATGAACTCATTGAATGGCGGTGCAGGCTAGAAGGGCCGAATGGCCTACTCCTGCACCTATTTTCTATGTTTCTATGTTTCTATGTTTCTCAGTCCATCTCCCTCTGGGAGATGTCTGTACACTGACCGGTGTGTCTCAGTCCCCTCTGCCGCAGGGAGATATCTGTACAATGACTGGTGTCTCTCAGTCCCCTCTCCCTCAGGGAGATATCTGTACACTGACTGGTGTCTCTCAGTCCCCTCTCCCTCAGGGAGATATCTGTACACTGACTGGTGTCTCTCAGTCCCCTCTCCCTCAGGGAGATATCTCTACACTGACTGGTGTCTCTCAGTCCCCTCTCTCTCAGGGATATGTCTGCACACTGACCGGTGTCTCTCAGTTCCCTGTCCCTCAGGGAGATATCTGTATACTGACTGGTGTCTCTCAGTCCCTCTCCCTCAGGGAGATATCTGTACACTGACTGGTGTCTCTCAGTCCCCTCTCCCTCAGGGAGATATCTGTACACTGACTGGTGTCTCTCAGTCCCTCTCCCTCAGGGAGATATCTGTATACTGACTGGTGTCTCTCAGTCCCTCTGCCTCAGGGAGATATCTGTACACTGACTGGTGTCTCTCAGTCCCCTCTCCCTCAGGGGGATATCTGTACACTGACTGGTGTCTCTCAGTCCCTCTGCCTCAGGGAGATATCTGTACACTGACTGGTGTCTCTCAGTCCCTCTCCCTCAGGGAGATATCTGTACACAGACTGGGATCTCTCAGTCCCTCACCCTCAGGGAGATATCTGTACACTGACTGGTGTCTCTCAGTCCCCTCTCCCTCAGGGAGATATCTGTACACTGACTGGTGTCTCTCAGTCCCCTCTGCCTCAGGGATATATCTGTACACTGACTGGTGTCTCTCAGTCCCTCTCCCTTCGGGAGATATATGTACACTGACTGGTGTCTCTCAGTCCCTCTCCCTCAGGGTGATATCTGAATACTGACTGGTGTCTCTCAGTCCCTCTCCCTCAGGGGGATATCTGTACATTGACTGGTGTCTCACAGTCCCTCTGCCTCAGGGAGATATCTGTACACTGACTGGTGTCTCTCAGTCCCCTCTCACTCAGGGTGTTATCTGAACACTGACTGGTGTCTCTCAGTCCCTCTGCCTCAGGGAGATCTCTGTATAGTGACTAATGTCACTCAGTCCCTCTCCCTCAGGGAGATATGTGGACACTGACTGGTGTCTCTCAGTCCCTATCCCTAAGGCGGATATCTATACATTGACTGGTGTCTCTCAGTCCCTCTCCCTCAGGGAGATATCTGTACATTGACTGGTGTCTCTCAGTCCCTCTCCCTCAGGGAGATATCTGTACACTGACTGGTGTCTCTCAGTCTCTCTCCCTCAGGGAGATATCTGTACACTGACTGGTGTCTCTCAGTCCCCTCTCCCTCAGGGAGATATCTGTACACTGACTGGTGTCTCTCAGTCCATCTGCCTCTGGGAGATGTCTGTACACTGACCGGTGTGTCTCAGTCCCCTCTGCCTCAGGGAGATATCTGTACACTGACTGGTGTCTCTCAGTCCCCTCTCCCTCAGGGAGATATCTGTACACTGACTGGTGTCTCTCAGTCCCCTCTCCCTCCGGGAGATATCTGTACACTGACTGGTGTCTCTCAGTCCCTCTGCCTCTGGGAGATGTCTGTACACTGACCGGTGTGTCTCAGTCCCCTCTGCCTCAGGGAGATATCTGTACACTGACTGGTATCTCTCAGTCCCCTCTCCCTCAGGGAGATATCTGTACACTGACTGGTGTCTCTCAGTCCGCTCTCTCTCAGGGAGATATCTGTACACTGACTGGTGTCTCTCAGTCCCCTCTCCCTCAGGGAGATATCTGTATACTGACTGGTGTCTCTCAGTCCCTCTCCCTCAGGGGGATATCAGTACACTGACTGGTGTCTCTCAGTCCCTCTCCCTCAGGGAGATATCTGTACACTGACTGGTGTCTCTCAGTCCCTCTCCCTCAGGGAGATATCTGTACACAGACTGGTATCTCTCAGTCCCCTGTCCCTCAGGGAGATATCTGTACACTGACTGGTGTCTCTCAGTCCCCTCTCCCTCAGGGAGATATCTGTACACTGACTGGTGTCTCTCAGCCCCCTCTCCCTTCGGGATATATCTGTACACTGACTGGTGTCTCTCAGTCCCTCTCCCTCAGGGAGATATATGTGCTCTGACTGGTGTCTCTCAGTCCCTCTCCCTCAGGGTGATATCTGTATACTGACTGGTGTCTCTCAGTCCCCTGTCCCTCAGGGAGACATCTGTATACTGACTGGTGTCTCTCATTCCCTCTCCCTCAGGGGGATATCTGTACACTGACTGGTATCTCTCAGTCCCTCTCCCTCAGGGAGATATCTGTACACTGACTGGTGTCTCTCAGTCCCCTCTCCCTCAGGGAGATATCTGTACATTGACTGATGGCGGTTAAGAAAGCAAATGGCATGATGGCCTTCATAGCGAGGGGATTTGAGTACAAGGGCAGGGAGGTGTTGCTACAATTGTACAGGGCCTTGGTGAGGCCACACCTGGAGTATTGTGTACAGTTTTGGTCTCCTAACCTGAGGAAGGACATTCTTGCTATTGAGGGAGTGCAGCGAAGGTTCACCAGACTGATTCCCGGGATGGTGGGACTGACCTATCAAGAAAGACTGGATCAACTGGGCTTGTATTCACTGGAGTTCAGAAGAATGAGAGGGGATCTCATAGAAACGTTTAAAATTCTGACGGGGTTAGACAGGTTAGATGCAGGAAGAATGTTCCCAATGTTGGGGAAGTCCAGAACCAGGGGACACAGTCTAAGGATAAGAGGGAAGCCATTTAGGACCGAGATGAGGAGGAATTTCTTCACCCAGAGAGTGGTGAACCTGTGGAATTCTCTACCACAGAAAGTTGTTGAGGCCAATTCACTAAATATATTCAAAAAGGAGTTAGATGAAGTCCTTACTACTAGGGGAATCAAGGGGTATGGTGAGAAAGCAGGAATGGGGTACTGAAGTTGCATGTTCAGCCATGAACTCATTGAATGGCGGTGCAGGCTAGAAGGGCCGAATGGCCTACTCCTGCACCTATTTTCTATGTTTCTATGTTTCTATGTTTCTCAGTCCATCTCCCTCTGGGAGATGTCTGTACACTGACCGGTGTGTCTCAGTCCCCTCTGCCGCAGGGAGATATCTGTACAATGACTGGTGTCTCTCAGTCCCCTCTCCCTCAGGGAGATATCTGTACACTGACTGGTGTCTCTCAGTCCCCTCTCCCTCAGGGAGATATCTGTACACTGACTGGTGTCTCTCAGTCCCCTCTCCCTCAGGGAGATATCTCTACACTGACTGGTGTCTCTCAGTCCCCTCTCTCTCAGGGATATGTCTGTACACTGACCGGTGTCTCTCAGTTCCCTGTCCCTCAGGGAGATATCTGTATACTGACTGGTGTCTCTCAGTCCCTCTCCCTCAGGGAGATATCTGTACACTGACTGGTGTCTCTCAGTCCCCTCTCCCTCAGGGAGATATCTGTACACTGACTGGTGTCTCTCAGTCCCTCTCCCTCAGGGAGATATCTGTATACTGACTGGTGTCTCTCAGTCCCTCTGCCTCAGGGAGATATCTGTACACTGACTGGTGTCTCTCAGTCCCCTCTCCCTCAGGGGGATATCTGTACACTGACTGGTGTCTCTCAGTCCCTCTCCCTCAGGGAGATATCTGTACACTGACTGGTGTCTCTCAGTCCCTCTCCCTCAGGGAGATATCTGTACACAGACTGGGATCTCTCAGTCCCTCACCCTCAGGGAGATATCTGTACACTGACTGGTGTCTCTCAGTCCCCTCTCCCTCAGGGAGATATCTGTACACTGACTGGTGTCTCTCAGTCCCCTCTGCCTCAGGGATATATCTGTACACTGACTGGTGTCTCTCAGTCCCTCTCCCTTCGGGAGATATATGTACACTGACTGGTGTCTCTCAGTCCCTCTCCCTCAGGGTGATATCTGAATACTGACTGGTGTCTCTCAGTCCCTCTCCCTCAGGGGGATATCTGTACACTGACTGATGTCTCTCAGTCCCTCTCCCTCAGGGAGATATCTGTACACTGACCTGTGTCTCTCAGTCCCCTCTCCCTCAGGGAGATATCTGTACATTGACTGGTGTCTCACAGTCCCTCTGCCTCAGGGAGATATCTGTACACTGACTGGTGTCTCTCAGTCCCCTCTCACTCAGGGTGTTATCTGAACACTGACTGGTGTCTCTCAGTCCCTCTGCCTCAGGGAGATCTCTGTATAGTGACTAATGTCACTCAGTCCCTCTCCCTCAGGGAGATATGTGGACACTGACTGGTGTCTCTCAGTCCCTATCCCTAAGGCGGATATCTATACATTGACTGGTGTCTCTCAGTCCCTCTCCCTCAGGGAGATATCTGTACATTGACTGGTGTCTCTCAGTCCCTCTCCCTCAGGGAGATATCTGTACACTGACTGGTGTCTCTCAGTCTCTCTCCCTCAGGGAGATATCTGTACACTGACTGGTGTCTCTCAGTCCCCTCTCCCTCAGGGAGATATCTGTACACTGACTGGTGTCTCTCAGTCCCTCTGCCTCTGGGAGATGTCTGTACACTGACCGGTGTGTCTCAGTCCCCTCTGCCTCAGGGAGATATCTGTACACTGACTGGTATCTCTCAGTCCCCTCTCCCTCAGGGAGATATCTGTACACTGACTGGTGTCTCTCAGTCCGCTCTCTCTCAGGGAGATATCTGTACACTGACTGGTGTCTCTCAGTCCCCTCTCCCTCAGGGAGATATCTGTATACTGACTGGTGTCTCTCAGTCCCTCTCCCTCAGGGGGATATCAGTACACTGACTGGTGTCTCTCAGTCCCTCTCCCTCAGGGAGATATCTGTGCACTGACTGGTGTCTCTCAGTCCCTCTCCCTCAGGGAGATATCTGTACACAGACTGGTATCTCTCAGTCCCCTGTCCCTCAGGGAGATATCTGTACACTGACTGGTGTCTCTCAGTCCCCTCTCCCTCAGGGAGATATCTGTACACTGACTGGTGTCTCTCAGCCCCCTCTCCCTTCGGGATATATCTGTACACTGACTGGTGTCTCTCAGTCCCTCTCCCTCAGGGAGATATATGTGCTCTGACTGGTGTCTCTCAGTCCCTCTCCCTCAGGGTGATATCTGTATACTGACTGGTGTCTCTCAGTCCCCTGTCCCTCAGGGAGACATCTGTATACTGACTGGTGTCTCTCATTCCCTCTCCCTCAGGGGGATATCTGTACACTGACTGGTGTCTCTCAGTCCCTCTCCCTCAGGGAGATATCTGTACACTGACTGGTGTCTCTCAGTCCCCTCTCCCTCAGGGAGATATCTGTACATTGACTGATGGCGGTTAAGAAAGCAAATGGCATGATGGCCTTCATAGCGAGGGGATTTGAGTACAAGGGCAGGGAGGTGTTGCTACAATTGTACAGGGCCTTGGTGAGGCCACACCTGGAGTATTGTGTACAGTTTTGGTCTCCTAACCTGAGGAAGGACATTCTTGCTATTGAGGGAGTGCAGCGAAGGTTCACCAGACTGATTCCCGGGATGGTGGGACTGACCTATCAAGAAAGACTGGATCAACTGGGCTTGTATTCACTGGAGTTCAGAAGAATGAGAGGGGATCTCATAGAAACGTTTAAAATTCTGACGGGGTTAGACAGGTTAGATGCAGGAAGAATGTTCCCAATGTTGGGGAAGTCCAGAACCAGGGGACACAGTCTAAGGATAAGAGGGAAGCCATTTAGGACCGAGATGAGGAGGAATTTCTTCACCCAGAGAGTGGTGAACCTGTGGAATTCTCTACCACAGAAAGTTGTTGAGGCCAATTCACTAAATATATTCAAAAAGGAGTTAGATGAAGTCCTTACTACTAGGGGAATCAAGGGGTATGGTGAGAAAGCAGGAATGGGGTACTGAAGTTGCATGTTCAGCCATGAACTCATTGAATGGCGGTGCAGGCTAGAAGGGCCGAATGGCCTACTCCTGCACCTATTTTCTATGTTTCTATGTTTCGATGTTTCTCAGTCCATCTCCCTCTGGGAGATGTCTGTACACTGACCGGTGTGTCTCAGTCCCCTCTGCCGCAGGGAGATATCTGTACAATGACTGGTGTCTCTCAGTCCCCTCTCCCTCAGGGAGATATCTGTACACTGACTGGTGTCTCTCAGTCCCCTCTCCCTCAGGGAGATATCTGTACACTGACTGGTGTCTCTCAGTCCCCTCTCCCTCAGGGAGATATCTCTACACTGACTGGTGTCTCTCAGTCCCCTCTCTCTCAGGGATATGTCTGTACACTGACCGGTGTCTCTCAGTTCCCTGTCCCTCACGGAGATATCTGTATACTGACTGGTGTCTCTCAGTCCCTCTCCCTCAGGGAGATATCTGTACACTGACTGGTGTCTCTCAGTCCCTCTCCCTCAGGGAGATATCTGTACACTGACTGGTGTCTCTCAGTCCCCTCTGCCTCAGGGATATATCTGTACACTGACTGGTGTCTCTCAGTCCCTCTCCCTTCGGGAGATATATGTACACTGACTGGTGTCTCTCAGTCCCTCTCCCTCAGGGTGATATCTGAATACTGACTGGTGTCTCTCAGTCCCTCTCCCTCAGGGGGATATCTGTACACTGACTGATGTCTCTCAGTCCCTCTCCCTCAGGGAGATATCTGTACACTGACCTGTGTCTCTCAGTCCCCTCTCCCTCAGGGAGATATCTGTACATTGACTGGTGTCTCACAGTCCCTCTGCCTCAGGGAGATATCTGTACACTGACTGGTGTCTCTCAGTCCCCTCTCACTCAGGGTGTTATCTGAACACTGACTGGTGTCTCTCAGTCCCTCTGCCTCAGGGAGATCTCTGTATAGTGACTAATGTCACTCAGTCCCTCTCCCTCAGGGAGATATGTGGACACTGACTGGTGTCTCTCAGTCCCTATCCCTAAGGCGGATATCTATACATTGACTGGTGTCTCTCAGTCCCTCTCCCTCAGGGAGATATCTGTACATTGACTGGTGTCTCTCAGTCCCTCTCCCTCAGGGAGATATCTGTACACTGACTGGTGTCTCTCAGTCTCTCTCCCTCAGGGAGATATCTGTACACTGACTGGTGTCTCTCAGTCCCCTCTCCCTCAGGGAGATATCTGTACACTGACTGGTGTCTCTCAGTCCCTCTGCCTCTGGGAGATGTCTGTACACTGACCGGTGTGTCTCAGTCCCCTCTGCCTCAGGGAGATATCTGTACACTGACTGGTATCTCTCAGTCCCCTCTCTCTCAGGGAGATATCTGTACACTGACTGGTGTCTCTCAGTCCGCTCTCTCTCAGGGAGATATCTGTACACTGACTGGTGTCTCTCAGTCCCCTCTCCCTCAGGGAGATATCTGTATACTGACTGGTGTCTCTCAGTCCCTCTCCCTCAGGGGGATATCAGTACACTGACTGGTGTCTCTCAGTCCCTCTCCCTCAGGGAGATATCTGTGCACTGACTGGTGTCTCTCAGTCCCTCTCCCTCAGGGAGATATCTGTACACAGACTGGTATCTCTCAGTCCCCTGTCCCTCAGGGAGATATCTGTACACTGACTGGTGTCTCTCAGTCCCCTCTCCCTCAGGGAGATATCTGTACACTGACTGGTGTCTCTCAGCCCCCTCTCCCTTCGGGATATATCTGTACACTGACTGGTGTCTCTCAGTCCCTCTCCCTCAGGGAGATATATGTGCTCTGACTGGTGTCTCTCAGTCCCTCTCCCTCAGGGTGATATCTGTATACTGACTGGTGTCTCTCAGTCCCCTGTCCCTCAGGGAGACATCTGTATACTGACTGGTGTCTCTCATTCCCTCTCCCTCAGGGGGATATCTGTACACTGACTGGTGTCTCTCAGTCCCTCTCCCTCAGGGAGATATCTGTACACTGACTGGTGTCTCTCAGTCCCCTCTCCCTCAGGGAGATATCTGTACATTGACTGATGGCGGTTAAGAAAGCAAATGGCATGATGGCCTTCATAGCGAGGGGATTTGAGTACAATGGCAGGGAGGTGTTGCTACAATTGTACAGGGCCTTGGTGAGGCCACACCTGGAGTATTGTGTACAGTTTTGGTCTCCTAACCTGAGGAAGGACATTCTTGCTATTGAGGGAGTGCAGCGAAGGTTCACCAGACTGATTCCCGGGATGGTGGGACTGACCTATCAAGAAAGACTGGATCAACTGGGCTTGTATTCACTGGAGTTCAGAAGAATGAGAGGGGATCTCATAGAAACGTTTAAAATTCTGACGGGGTTAGACAGGTTAGATGCAGGAAGAATGTTCCCAATGTTGGGGAAGTCCAGAACCAGGGGACACAGTCTAAGGATAAGAGGGAAGCCATTTAGGACCGAGATGAGGAGGAATTTCTTCACCCAGAGAGTGGTGAACCTGTGGAATTCTCTACCACAGAAAGTTGTTGAGGCCAATTCACTAAATATATTCAAAAAGGAGTTAGATGAAGTCCTTACTACTAGGGGAATCAAGGGGTATGGTGAGAAAGCAGGAATGGGGTACTGAAGTTGCATGTTCAGCCATGAACTCATTGAATGGCGGTGCAGGCTAGAAGGGCCGAATGGCCTACTCCTGCACCTATTTTCTATGTTTCTATGTTTCGATGTTTCTCAGTCCATCTCCCTCTGGGAGATGTCTGTACACTGACCGGTGTGTCTCAGTCCCCTCTGCCGCAGGGAGATATCTGTACAATGACTGGTGTCTCTCAGTCCCCTCTCCCTCAGGGAGATATCTGTACACTGACTGGTGTCTCTCAGTCCCCTCTCCCTCAGGGAGATATCTGTACACTGACTGGTGTCTCTCAGTCCCCTCTCCCTCAGGGAGATATCTCTACACTGACTGGTGTCTCTCAGTCCCCTCTCTCTCAGGGATATGTCTGTACACTGACCGGTGTCTCTCAGTTCCCTGTCCCTCACGGAGATATCTGTATACTGACTGGTGTCTCTCAGTCCCACTCCCTCAGGGAGATATCTGTACACTGACTGGTGTCTCTCAGTCCCTCTCCCTCAGGGAGATATCTGTACACAGACTGGGATCTCTCAGTCCCTCACCCTCAGGGAGATATCTGTACACTGACTGGTGTCTCTCAGTCCCCTCTCCCTCAGGGAGATATCTGTACACTGACTGGTGTCTCTCAGTCCCCTCTGCCTCAGGGATATATCTGTACACTGACTGGTGTCTCTCAGTCCCTCTCCCTTCGGGAGATATATGTACACTGACTGGTGTCTCTCAGTCCCTCTCCCTCAGGGTGATATCTGAATACTGACTGGTGTCTCTCAGTCCCTCTCCCTCAGGGGGATATCTGTACACTGACTGATGTCTCTCAGTCCCTCTCCCTCAGGGAGATATCTGTACACTGACCTGTGTCTCTCAGTCCCCTCTCCCTCAGGGAGATATCTGTACATTGACTGGTGTCTCACAGTCCCTCTGCCTCAGGGAGATATCTGTACACTGACTGGTGTCTCTCAGTCCCCTCTCACTCAGGGTGTTATCTGAACACTGACTGGTGTCTCTCAGTCCCTCTGCCTCAGGGAGATCTCTGTATAGTGACTAATGTCACTCAGTCCCTCTCCCTCAGGGAGATATGTGGACACTGACTGGTGTCTCTCAGTCCCTATCCCTAAGGCGGATATCTATACATTGACTGGTGTCTCTCAGTCCCTCTCCCTCAGGGAGATATCTGTACATTGACTGGTGTCTCTCAGTCCCTCTCCCTCAGGGAGATATCTGTACACTGACTGGTGTCTCTCAGTCTCTCTCCCTCAGGGAGATATCTGTACACTGACTGGTGTCTCTCAGTCCCCTCTCCCTCAGGGAGATATCTGTACACTGACTGGTGTCTCTCAGTCCCTCTGCCTCTGGGAGATGTCTGTACACTGACCGGTGTGTCTCAGTCCCCTCTGCCTCAGGGAGATATCTGTACACTGACTGGTATCTCATAGTCCCCTCTCCCTCAGGGAGATATCTGTACACTGACTGGTGTCTCTCAGTCCGCTCTCTCTCAGGGAGATATCTGTACACTGACTGGTGTCTCTCAGTCCCCTCTCCCTCAGGGAGATATCTGTATACTGACTGGTGTCTCTCAGTCCCTCTCCCTCAGGGAGATATCTGTGCACTGACTGGTGTCTCTCAGTCCCTCTCCCTCAGGGAGATATCTGTACACAGACTGGTATCTCTCAGTCCCCTGTCCCTCAGGGAGATATCTGTACACTGACTGGTGTCTCTCAGTCCCCTCTCCCTCAGGGAGATATCTGTACACTGACTGGTGTCTCTCAGCCCCCTCTCCCTTCGGGATATATCTGTACACTGACTGGTGTCTCTCAGTCCCTCTCCCTCAGGGAGATATATGTGCTCTGACTGGTGTCTCTCAGTCCCTCTCCCTCAGGGTGATATCTGTATACTGACTGGTGTCTCTCAGTCCCCTGTCCCTCAGGGAGACATCTGTATACTGACTGGTGTCTCTCATTCCCTCTCCCTCAGGGGGATATCTGTACACTGACTGGTGTCTCTCAGTCCCTCTCCCTCAGGGAGATATCTGTACACTGACTGGTGTCTCTCAGTCCCCTCTCCCTCAGGGAGATATCTGTACATTGACTGATGGCGGTTAAGAAAGCAAATGGCATGATGGCCTTCATAGCGAGGGGATTTGAGTACAAGGGCAGGGAGGTGTTGCTACAATTGTACAGGGCCTTGGTGAGGCCACACCTGGAGTATTGTGTACAGTTTTGGTCTCCTAACCTGAGGAAGGACATTCTTGCTATTGAGGGAGTGCAGCGAAGGTTCACCAGACTGATTCCCGGGATGGTGGGACTGACCTATCAAGAAAGACTGGATCAACTGGGCTTGTATTCACTGGAGTTCAGAAGAATGAGAGGGGATCTCATAGAAACGTTTAAAATTCTGACGGGGTTAGACAGGTTAGATGCAGGAAGAATGTTCCCAATGTTGGGGAAGTCCAGAACCAGGGGACACAGTCTAAGGATAAGAGGGAAGCCATTTAGGACCGAGATGAGGAGGAATTTCTTCACCCAGAGAGTGGTGAACCTGTGGAATTCTCTACCACAGAAAGTTGTTGAGGCCAATTCACTAAATATATTCAAAAAGGAGTTAGATGAAGTCCTTACTACTAGGGGAATCAAGGGGTATGGTGAGAAAGCAGGAATGGGGTACTGAAGTTGCATGTTCAGCCATGAACTCATTGAATGGCGGTGCAGGCTAGAAGGGCCGAATGGCCTACTCCTG
The DNA here is from genome assembly GCF_044704955.1 of Pristiophorus japonicus. NCBI lineage: Eukaryota > Metazoa > Chordata > Chondrichthyes > Pristiophoridae > Pristiophorus > Pristiophorus japonicus. Next base: position 104,730 of record NW_027254759.1, read on the forward strand.
CACCTATTTTCTATGTTTCTATGTTTCGATGTTTCTCAGTCCATCTCCCTCTGGGAGATGTCTGTACACTGACCGGTGTGTCTCAGTCCCCTCTGCCGCAGGGAGATATCTGTACAATGACTGGTGTCTCTCAGTCCCCTCTCCCTCAGGGAGATATCTGTACACTGACTGGTGTCTCTCAGTCCCCTCTCCCTCAGGGAGATATCTGTACACTGACTGGTGTCTCTCAGTCCCCTCTCCCTCAGGGAGATATCTCTACACTGACTGGTGTCTCTCAGTCCCCTCTCTCTCAGGGATATGTCTGTACACTGACCGGTGTCTCTCAGTTCCCTGTCCCTCACGGAGATATCTGTATACTGACTGGTGTCTCTCAGTCCCACTCCCTCAGGGAGATATCTGTACACTGACTGGTGTCTCTCAGTCCCTCTCCCTCAGGGAGATATCTGTACACAGACTGGGATCTCTCAGTCCCTCACCCTCAGGGAGATATCTGTACACTGACTGGTGTCTCTCAGTCCCCTCTCCCTCAGGGAGATATCTGTACACTGACTGGTGTCTCTCAGTCCCCTCTGCCTCAGGGATATATCTGTACACTGACTGGTGTCTCTCAGTCCCTCTCCCTTCGGGAGATATATGTACACTGACTGGTGTCTCTCAGTCCCTCTCCCTCAGGGTGATATCTGAATACTGACTGGTGTCTCTCAGTCCCTCTCCCTCAGGGGGATATCTGTACACTGACTGATGTCTCTCAGTCCCTCTCCCTCAGGGAGATATCTGTACACTGACCTGTGTCTCTCAGTCCCCTCTCCCTCAGGGAGATATCTGTACATTGACTGGTGTCTCACAGTCCCTCTGCCTCAGGGAGATATCTGTACACTGACTGGTGTCTCTCAGTCCCCTCTCACTCAGGGTGTTATCTGAACACTGACTGGTGTCTCTCAGTCCCTCTGCCTCAGGGAGATCTCTGTATAGTGACTAATGTCACTCAGTCCCTCTCCCTCAGGGAGATATGTGGACACTGACTGGTGTCTCTCAGTCCCTATCCCTAAGGCGGATATCTATACATTGACTGGTGTCTCTCAGTCCCTCTCCCTCAGGGAGATATCTGTACATTGACTGGTGTCTCTCAGTCCCTCTCCCTCAGGGAGATATCTGTACACTGACTGGTGTCTCTCAGTCTCTCTCCCTCAGGGAGATATCTGTACACTGACTGGTGTCTCTCAGTCCCCTCTCCCTCAGGGAGATATCTGTACACTGACTGGTGTCTCTCAGTCCCTCTGCCTCTGGGAGATGTCTGTACACTGACCGGTGTGTCTCAGTCCCCTCTGCCTCAGGGAGATATCTGTACACTGACTGGTATCTCATAGTCCCCTCTCCCTCAGGGAGATATCTGTACACTGACTGGTGTCTCTCAGTCCGCTCTCTCTCAGGGAGATATCTGTACACTGACTGGTGTCTCTCAGTCCCCTCTCCCTCAGGGAGATATCTGTATACTGACTGGTGTCTCTCAGTCCCTCTCCCTCAGGGAGATATCTGTGCACTGACTGGTGTCTCTCAGTCCCTCTCCCTCAGGGAGATATCTGTACACAGACTGGTATCTCTCAGTCCCCTGTCCCTCAGGGAGATATCTGTACACTGACTGGTGTCTCTCAGTCCCCTCTCCCTCAGGGAGATATCTGTACACTGACTGGTGTCTCTCAGCCCCCTCTCCCTTCGGGATATATCTGTACACTGACTGGTGTCTCTCAGTCCCTCTCCCTCAGGGAGATATATGTGCTCTGACTGGTGTCTCTCAGTCCCTCTCCCTCAGGGTGATATCTGTATACTGACTGGTGTCTCTCAGTCCCCTGTCCCTCAGGGAGACATCTGTATACTGACTGGTGTCTCTCATTCCCTCTCCCTCAGGGGGATATCTGTACACTGACTGGTGTCTCTCAGTCCCTCTCCCTCAGGGAGATATCTGTACACTGACTGGTGTCTCTCAGTCCCCTCTCCCTCAGGGAGATATCTGTACATTGACTGATGGCGGTTAAGAAAGCAAATGGCATGATGGCCTTCATAGCGAGGGGATTTGAGTACAAGGGCAGGGAGGTGTTGCTACAATTGTACAGGGCCTTGGTGAGGCCACACCTGGAGTATTGTGTACAGTTTTGGTCTCCTAACCTGAGGAAGGACATTCTTGCTATTGAGGGAGTGCAGCGAAGGTTCACCAGACTGATTCCCGGGATGGTGGGACTGACCTATCAAGAAAGACTGGATCAACTGGGCTTGTATTCACTGGAGTTCAGAAGAATGAGAGGGGATCTCATAGAAACGTTTAAAATTCTGACGGGGTTAGACAGGTTAGATGCAGGAAGAATGTTCCCAATGTTGGGGAAGTCCAGAACCAGGGGACACAGTCTAAGGATAAGAGGGAAGCCATTTAGGACCGAGATGAGGAGGAATTTCTTCACCCAGAGAGTGGTGAACCTGTGGAATTCTCTACCACAGAAAGTTGTTGAGGCCAATTCACTAAATATATTCAAAAAGGAGTTAGATGAAGTCCTTACTACTAGGGGAATCAAGGGGTATGGTGAGAAAGCAGGAATGGGGTACTGAAGTTGCATGTTCAGCCATGAACTCATTGAATGGCGGTGCAGGCTAGAAGGGCCGAATGGCCTACTCCTGCACCTATTTTCTATGTTTCTATGTTTCTATGTTTCTCAGTCCATCTCCCTCTGGGAGATGTCTGTACACTGACCGGTGTGTCTCAGTCCCCTCTGCCGCAGGGAGATATCTGTACAATGACTGGTGTCTCTCAGTCCCCTCTCCCTCAGGGAGATATCTGTACACTGACTGGTGTCTCTCAGTCCCCTCTCCCTCAGGGAGATATCTGTACACTGACTGGTGTCTCTCAGTCCCCTCTCCCTCAGGGAGATATCTCTACACTGACTGGTGTCTCTCAGTCCCCTCTCTCTCAGGGATATGTCTGTACACTGACCGGTGTCTCTCAGTTCCCTGTCCCTCAGGGAGATATCTGTATACTGACTGGTGTCTCTCAGTCCCTCTCCCTCAGGGAGATATCTGTACACTGACTGGTGTCTCTCAGTCCCCTCTCCCTCAGGGAAATATCTGTACACTGACTGGTGTCTCTCAGTCCCTCTCCCTCAGGGAGATATCTGTATACTGACTGGTGTCTCTCAGTCCCTCTGCCTCAGGGAGATATCTGTACACTGACTGGTGTCTCTCAGTCCCCTCTCCCTCAGGGGGATATCTGTACACTGACTGGTGTCTCTCAGTCCCTCTCCCTCAGGGAGATATCTGTACACTGACTGGTGTCTCTCAGTCCTTCTCCCTCAGGGAGATATCTGTACACAGACTGGGATCTCTCAGTCCCTCACCCTCAGGGAGATATCTGTACACTGACTGGTGTCTCTCAGTCCCCTCTCCCTCAGGGAGATATCTGTACACTGACTGGTGTCTCTCAGTCCCCTCTGCCTCAGGGATATATCTGTACACTGACTGGTGTCTCTCAGTCCCTCTCCCTTCGGGAGATATATGTACACTGACTGGTGTCTCTCAGTCCCTCTCCCTCAGGGTGATATCTGAATACTGACTGGTGTCTCTCAGTCCCTCTCCCTCAGGGGGATATCTGTACACTGACTGATGTCTCTCAGTCCCTCTCCCTCAGGGAGATATCTGTACACTGACCTGTGTCTCTCAGTCCCCTCTCCCTCAGGGAGATATCTGTACATTGACTGGTGTCTCACAGTCCCTCTGCCTCAGGGAGATATCTGTACACTGACTGGTGTCTCTCAGTCCCCTCTCACTCAGGGTGTTATCTGAACACTGACTGGTGTCTCTCAGTCCCTCTGCCTCAGGGAGATCTCTGTATAGTGACTAATGTCACTCAGTCCCTCTCCCTCAGGGAGATATGTGGACACTGACTGGTGTCTCTCAGTCCCTATCCCTAAGGCGGATATCTATACATTGACTGGTGTCTCTCAGTCCCTCTCCCTCAGGGAGATATCTGTACATTGACTGGTGTCTCTCAGTCCCTCTCCCTCAGGGAGATATCTGTACACTGACTGGTGTCTCTCAGTCTCTCTCCCTCAGGGAGATATCTGTACACTGACTGGTGTCTCTCAGTCCCCTCTCCCTCAGGGAGATATCTGTACACTGACTGGTGTCTCTCAGTCCCTCTGCCTCTGGGAGATGTCTGTACACTGACCGGTGTGTCTCAGTCCCCTCTGCCTCAGGGAGATATCTGTACACTGACTGGTATCTCTCAGTCCCCTCTCCCTCAGGGAGATATCTGTACACTGACTGGTGTCTCTCAGTCCGCTCTCTCTCAGGGAGATATCTGTACACTGACTGGTGTCTCTCAGTCCCCTCTCCCTCAGGGAGATATCTGTATACTGACTGGTGTCTCTCAGTCCCTCTCCCTCAGGGGGATATCAGTACACTGACTGGTGTCTCTCAGTCCCTCTCCCTCAGGGAGATATCTGTACACTGACTGGTGTCTCTCAGTCCCTCTCCCTCAGGGAGATATCTGTACACAGACTGGTATCTCTCAGTCCCCTGTCCCTCAGGGAGATATCTGTACACTGACTGGTGTCTCTCAGTCCCCTCTCCCTCAGGGAGATATCTGTACACTGACTGGTGTCTCTCAGCCCCCTCTCCCTTCGGGATATATCTGTACACTGACTGGTGTCTCTCAGTCCCTCTCCCTCAGGGAGATATCTGTATACTGACTGGTGTCTCTCAGTCCCCTGTCCCTCAGGGAGACATCTGTATACTGACTGGTGTCTCTCATTCCCTCTCCCTCAGGGGGATATCTGTACACTGACTGGTGTCTCTCAGTCCCTCTCTCTCAGGGAGATATCTGTACACTGACTGGTGTCTCTAAGTCCCTCTCTCTCAGGGAGACATCTGTACACTGACTTGGTGTCTCTCAGTCCCCTCTCCCTCAGCAAGATATCTGTACATTGACTGGTGTCTCTCAGTCGCACTCCCTCAGGGAGATATCTGTGCACTGACTGGTGTCTCTCAGTCCTCTGTTCTTCAGGGAGATATCTGTACACTGACTGGTGTCTCTCAGTCCCTTTCCCTCAGGAAGATATCTGTACATTGACTGGTGTCTATCAGTTCCTCTGCCTCAGGGAGATATCTGTACATTGACTGGTGTCTCTATGTCGCTCTCCCTCAGGGAGATACCTGTACACTGACTGGTGTCTCTCAGTCCTTCTTGCTCAGGGAGATATCTGTACACTGACCTGTGTCTCTCAGTCCCCTCTCCCTCAGGGGGATATCAGTACACTGACTGGTGTCTCTCAGTCCCTCTCCCTCAGGGAGATATCTGTACACTGACTGGTGTCTCTCAGTCCCTCTCCCTCAGGGAGATATCTGTATACTGACTGGTGTCTCTCAGTCCCTCTCCCTCAGGGAGATATCTGTATACTGACTGGTGTCTCTCAGTCCCCTGTCCCTCAGGGAGACATCTGTATACTGACTGGTGTCTCTCATTCCCTCTCCCTCAGGGAGATATCTGTACACTGACTGGTGTCTCTCAGCCACTCTCCCTCAGGGAGATATCTGTACACTGACTGGTGTCTCTCAGTCCCTCTCCCTCAGGGAGATATCTGTATACTGACTGGTGTCTCTCAGTCCCCTGTCCCTCAGGGAGACATCTGTATACTGACTGGTGTCTCTCATTCCCTCTCCCTCAGGGAGATATCTGTACACTGACTGATGGCGGTTAAGAAAGCAAATGGCATGATGGCCTTCATAGCGAGGGGATTTGAGTACAAGGGCAGGGAGGTGTTGCTACAATTGTACAGGGCCTTGGTGAGGCCACACCTGGAGTATTGTGTACAGTTTTGGTCTCCTAACCTGAGGAAGGACATTCTTGCTATTGAGGGAGTGCAGCGAAGGTTCACCAGACTGATTCCCGGGATGGTGGGACTGACCTATCAAGAAAGACTGGATCAACTGGGCTTGTATTCACTGGAGTTCAGAAGAATGAGAGGGGACCTCATAGAAACGTTTAAAATTCTGACGGGGTTAGACAGGTTAGATGCAGGAAGAATGTTCCCAATGTTGGGGAAGTCCAGAACCAGGGGACACAGTCTAAGGATAAGAGGGAAGCCATTTAGGACCGAGATGAGGAGGAATTTCTTCACCCAGAGAGTGGTGAACCTGTGGAATTCTCTACCACAGAAAGTTGTTGAGGCCAATTCACTAAATATATTCAAAAAGGAGTTAGATGAAGTCCTTACTACTAGGGGAATCAAGGGGTATGGTGAGAAAGCAGGAATGGGGTACTGAAGTTGCATGTTCAGCCATGAACTCATTGAATGGCGGTGCAGGCTAGAAGGGCCGAATGGCCTACTCCTGCACCTATTTTCTATGTTTCTATGTTTCTATGTTTCTCAGTCCATCTCCCTCTGGGAGATGTCTGTACACTGACCGGTGTGTCTCAGTCCCCTCTGCCGCAGGGAGATATCTGTACACTGACTGGTGTCTCTCAGTCCCCTCTCCCTCAGGGAGATATCTGTACACTGACTGGTGTCTCTTAGTCCCCTCTCCCTCAGGGAGATATCTGTATACTGACTGGTGTCTCTCAGTCCCTCTCCCTCAGGGAGATATCTGTACACTGACTGGTGTCTCTCAGTCCCCTCTCCCTCAGGGAGATATCTGTACACTGACTGGTGTCTCTCAGTCCCTCTCCCTCAGGGAGATATCTGTATACTGACTGGTGTCTCTCAGTCCCTCTGCCTCAGGGAGATATCTGTACACTGACTGGTGTCTCTCAGTCCCCTCTCCCTCAGGGGGATATCTGTACACTGACTGGTGTCTCTCAGTCCCTCTCCCTCAGGGAGATATCTGTACACTGACTGGTGTCTCTCAGTCCCTCTCCCTCAGGGAGATATCTGTACACAGACTGGTATCTCTCAGTCCCTCTCCCTCAGGGAGATATCTGTACACTGACTGGTGTCTCTCAGTCCCCTCTCCCTCAGGAAGATATCTGTACACTGACTGGTGTCTCTCAGTCCCCTCTGCCTCAGGGATATATCTGTATACTGACTGGTGTCTCTCAGTCCCCTCTCCCTCAGGGAGATATCTGTACACTGACTGGTGTCTCTCAGTCCCCTCTCCCTCAGGGAGATATCTGTACACTGACTGGTGTCTCTCAGTCCGCTCTCTCTCAGGGAGATATCTGTACACTGACTGGTGTCTCTCAGTCCCTCTCCCTCAGGGGGATATCAGTACACTGACTGGTGTCTCTCAGTCCCTCTCCCTCAGGGAGATATCTGTACACTGACTGGTGTCTCTCAGTCCCTCTCCCTCAGGGAGATATCTGTACACAGACTGGTATCTCTCAGTCCCCTGTCCCTCAGGGAGATATCTGTACACTGACTGGTGTCTCTCAGTCCCCTCTCCCTCAGGGAGATATCTGTACACTGACTGGTGTCTCTCAGCCCCCTCTCCCTCAGGGGGATATCAGGACACTGACTGGTGTCTCTCAGTCCCTCTCCCTCAGGGAGACATCTGTATACTGACTGGTGTCTCTCATTCCCTCTCCCTCAGGGGGATATCTGTACACTGACTGGTGTCTCTCAGTCCCTCTCCCTCAGGGAGATATCTGTACACTGACTGGTGTCTCTCAGTCCCCTCTCCCTCAGGGAGATATCTGTACACTGACTGGTGTCTTTCAGTCCCTCTCCCTCAGGGAGATATCTGTATACTGACTGGTGTCTCTCAGTCCCCTCTCTCTCAGGGAGATATCTGTACACTGACTGATGGCGGTTAAGAAAGCAAATGGCATGATGGCCTTCATAGCGAGGGGATTTGAGTACAAGGGCAGGGAGGTGTTGCTACAATTGTACAGGGCCTTGGTGAGGCCACACCTGGAGTATTGTGTACAGTTTTGGTCTCCTAACCTGAGGAAGGACATTCTTGCTATTGAGGGAGTGCAGCGAAGGTTCACCAGACTGATTCCCGGGATAGTGGGACTGACCTATCAAGAAAGACTGGATCAACTGGGCTTGTATTCACTGGAGTTCAGAAGAATGAGAGGGGACCTCATAGAAACGTTTAAAATTCTGACGGGGTTAGACAGGTTAGATGCAGGAAGAATGTTCCCAATGTTGGGGAAGTCCAGAACCAGGGGACACAGTCTAAGGATAAGAGGGAAGCCATTTAGGACCGAGATGAGGAGGAATTTCTTCACCCAGAGAGTGGTGAACCTGTGGAATTCTCTACCACAGAAAGTTGTTGAGGCCAATTCACTAAATATATTCAAAAAGGAGTTAGATGAAGTCCTTACTACTAGGGGAATCAAGGGGTATGGTGAGAAAGCAGGAATGGGGTACTGAAGTTGCATGTTCAGCCATGAACTCATTGAATGGTGGTGCAGGCTAGAAGGGCCGAATGGCCTACTCCTGCACCTATTTTCTATGTTTCTATGTTTCTCAGTCCCTCTCCCTCAGGGAGATATCTGTACACTGACTGGTGTCTCTCAGTCCCTCTCCCTCAGGGAGATATCTGTACACTGACTGGTGTCTCTCAGTCCTCTGTTCCTGAGGGAGATATCTGTACACTGACCTGTGTCTCTCAGTCCCCTCTCCCTCAGGGAGATATCTGTACACTGACTGGTGTCTCTCAGTCCCACACACAGAGCATGTGGTGAATTGCCAGCAGTGACAGGTACTTACCCCCGAGAGGTGCATCTCAGCCTCCGCTTCACGACTCGCTCCAGCAGCCCTCTCAACAGTGACGTCAGGTCTGGAGAGAAGGAGACCGAGAGATCGAGGGGCTTGGTGAGCAAGGAGAGAGAGAGGGAGAGAGATAGAGAGAGAATAAGTGAGAGAGAGAGAATGAGTGAGAGAGGGAGTGAGAGTGACGGAGAGAGAGTCGGAGAGAGAAAAGGAGAGAGAGATACGGAGAGAGAAGCAGAGAGGGAGGGAGGGAGAGAGAAAGGGAGAGCGTGACGGAGAGAATGGAAGAGAGAGAGAGAGAGAGAGACAGAGAGAGAGACACAGAGACAGAGAGAGGCAGAGACACAGAGACAGAGAGAGACAGAGACACAGAGACAGAGAGAGACAGAGACAGAGAGAGAGACAGAGACAGAGACAGAGACAGAGAGAGTGAGACAGAGTGAGAAAGAGACAGAAAGAAAATGAGAAAAAGTGAGAGAAAGATGCAGAGAGCGAGACAAAGAGAGTGAGTGAGCGACAGAGAGTGGGAGAGAGAGGGAGACAGAGAGAGTGAGTATCAGAGAGAGAGAAAGATATAAGGGAGAAAGAGAGAGGGACAGAGAGAGAGTGAGAGAGACAGAGAGAGAGAGAGAGAGAGATGGAGAGGGAGAGAGACAGACAGTGGTAGAGTGAGGGAAAGATAGATGGGAAAGAATGAATTAGAGAGGTAGAGAGAGAGAGAGACGGAGAGAGACAGAGTGTAAAATGGAGAAAATGAAACAATGAATGAGAACAATTACAATTTCTAGCCTTATTTGGGAATGAATGGGAAGGGGTTTGTGTCCATTGGGATTGTGTACAATGGGAGTGAATGGGAAGGGGTGTGGATCCATTGGGATTATGTACAGTGGGAGTGAAAGGAAAGGGGTTTGGGTCCATTAGGATTGTGCATGGTGGGAGTGAATGGGAAGAGGTTTGGATCCATTGAGATTGTGTACAATGGGAGTGTATGGGAAGGGGTTTGGGTCCATTGGGATTGTGTACTGTGGGAGTAAATGGGAAGGGGTTTGGGTCCATTGGTATTGTGTACAATGGGAGTGAATGGGAAGGGGTGTGGGTCCATTGGGATTGTGTACAATGGGAATGAATGGGAAGGGGTTTGGGTCCATTGGGATTGTGTACAGTGGGAGTGAATGGGAAGGGGTGTGGGTCCATTGGGATTGTGTATAATGGGAGTGAATGGGAAGGGGTTTGGGTCCATTGGGATTGTGTACAGTGGGAGTGAATGGGAAGGGGTGTGGGTCCATTGGAATTGTGTACAATGGGAGTGAATGGGAAGGGGGTTTAGGTCCATTGGGATTGTGTACAATGGGAGTGAATGGGAAGGGGTTTGGGTCCATTGGGTTTGTGTCCAGTGGGAGTGAATGGGAAGGGGTGTGGGTCCATTGGGATTGTGTACAATGGGAATGAATGGGAAGGGGTTTGGGTCCATTGGGATTGTGTACAATGGGAGTGAATGGGAAGGGGTGTGGGTCCATTGGGATTGTGTACAATGGGAGTGAATGGGAAGGGGTTTGGGTCCATTGGGATTGTGTACAGTGGGAGTGAATGGGAAGGGGTGTGGGTCCATTGGGATTGTGTACAATGGGAGTGAATGGGAAGGGGGTTTGGGTCCATTGGGATTGTGTACAATGGGAGTGAATGGGAAGGGGTTTGGGTCCATTGGGTTTGTGTACAGTGGGAGTGAATGGGAAGGGGTTTGGGTCCATTGGGATTGTGTACAGTGGGAGTGAATGGGAAGGGGTTTGGGTCCATTGGGATTGTGTACAATGGGACTGAATGGGAAGGGGTTTGGGTCCATTGGGATTGTGTACAATGGGAGTGAATGGGAAGGGGGTTTGGGTCCATTGGGATTGTGTACAATGGGAGTGAATGGGAAGGGGTTTGGGTCCATTGGGTTTGTGTACAGTGGGAGTGAATGGGAAGGGGTGTGGGTCCATTGGGATTGTGTACAATGGGAATGAATGGGAAGGGGTTTGGGTCCATTGGGATTGTGTACAGTGGGAGTGAATGGGAAGGGGTGTGGGTCCATTGGGATTGTGTACAATGGGAGTGAATGGGAAGGGGTTTGGGTCCATTGGGATTGTGTACAGTGGGAGTGAATGGGAAGGGGTGTGGGTCCATTGGGATTGTGTATAATGGGAGTGAATGGGAAGGGGGTTTGGGTCCATTGGGATTGTGTACAATGGGAGTGAATGGGAAGGGGTTTGGGTCCATTGGGTTTGTGTACAGTGGGAGTGAATGGGAAGGGGTTTGGGTCCATTGGGATTGTGTACAGTGGGAGTGAATGGGAAGGGGTTTGGGTCCATTGGGATTGTGTACAATGGGAATGAATGGGAAGGGGTTTGGGTCCATTGGGATTGTGTACAATGGGAGTGAATGGGAAGGGGTTTGTGTCCATTGGGATTGTGTACAATGGGAATGAATGGTAAGGGGTTTGGGTCCATTGGGATTGTGTACAATGGGAGTGAATGGGAAGGGGTTTGGGTCCATTGGGTTTGTGTACAGTGGGAGTGAATGGAAAGGGGTTTGGGTCCATTGTGATTGTGTACAATGGGAGTGAATGGGAAGGGGTTTGGGTCCATTGGGATTGTGTACAGTGGGACTGAATGGGAAGGGGTTTGGGTCCATTGGGATTGTGTACAATGGGAGTGAATGGGAAGGTGTTTGTGTCCATTGGGATTGTGTACAGTGGGAGTGAATGGGAAGGGGTTTGGGTCCATTGGGATTGTGTACAATGTGAGTGAATGGGAAAGGGTTTGGGTGTATTGGGATTGTGTACAGTGGGAGTGAATGGGAAGGGGTTTGGGTCCATTGGGATTGTGTACAGTGGGAGTGAATGGGAAGGGGTTTGGGTCCATTGGGATTGTGTACAATGGGAGTGAATGGGAAGGGGTTTGGGTCCATTGGGATTGTGTACACTGGGAGTGAATGGGAAGGGGTGTGGGTCCATTGGGATTGTGTACAGTGGGAGTGAATGGGAAGGGGTTTGCAATACTGACTTCAGACTGCACTACACAGACACACTCACTCCGCATGTGCACACACAGACACATGCACACACAGAGACAGAGAGACAGAGACACAGAGAGACAGAGAGACAGACACAGACAGACAGAGAGATACACACAGTTGGTACACACACACACATAAATTGACACACACACACTGACACACACACACATTGACACACACACACACATTGACACACACACACACTGACACACACACACACTGACACACACACACATTGACACACACACACACATTGACACACACACACACTGACACACACACACACACTGACACACAAACTGACACACACACACATTGACACACACACACACATTGACACACACACACACTGACACACACACACACACACCGACACACTGACACACACTGACACACACACACACTTCACCCTGAGGCCACTCGTTTCCTTACCATGGTCAGTGTGCGATGGTTAATGGTTCTTTTATCATCCGACTTGTTGAGATGAAATGGCGTGTGACTGTAGCAATCAGGAGGAGCAAGAGAGGGAGAGACACATGTTAGTGCGGGGTTACAGGCGAGAAAAGTTCGAGGGTCGGGGGAGTGAGGGGGAGAGTGGGATGAGACTGGGTGAGATATTGAAGGGTGCGGGGAGTGAGTGGGAGAGTGGGATTAGACTGGGTGGGATATTGAAGGGTGCGGGGAGTGAGGGGGAGAGTGGGATTAGACTGGGTGGGATATTAAAGGGGGAAGAGTGGGATTAGACGGGGTGGGATATTAAAGGGTGCGAGAGTGGGATTAGACTGGGTGGGATATTAAAGGGGGGAGAGTGGGATTAGACTGGGTGGGATATTAAAGAGGGGAGAGTGGGATTAGACTGGGCGGGATATTAAAGGGTGGAGTGAGTGGGAGAGTGGGATTAGACTGGGTGGGATATTAAAGGTGTGAGAGTGGGATTAGACTGGGTGGGATATTAAAGGTGCGAGAGTGGGATTAGACTGGGTGGGATATTAAAGGGGGGAGTGAGTGGGAGAGTGGGAGTAGACTGGGTGGGATATTAAAGGTGCGAGAGTGGGATTAGACTGGGTAGGATTTTAAAGGGTACGAGGAGTGAGGTGGAGAGTGGGATTAGACTGGGTGGGATATTAAAGGGGGGAGAGTGGGATGAGACTGGGTGGGATATTAAAGGGGGGAAGTGAGTGGGAGAGTGGGATTAGACTGGGTGGGATATTAAAGGGGGGAGAATGGGATTAGACTGGGTGGGATATTAAAGGGGGGAGAGTAGGATTAGACTGGGTGGGATATTAAAGGGGGGAAGTGAGTGGGAGAGTGAGATTAGACTGGGTGGGATATTAAAGGGGGGAGAGTGGGATCAGACTGGGTGGGATATTAAAGGGTGTGGGGAGTGACGGGGAGAGTGGGATTAGACTGGGTGGGATATTAAAGGGGGGAGTGAGTGGGAGAGTGGGATTAGACTGGGTGGGATATTAAAGGGGGGAGTGAGTGGGAGAGTGGGATTAGACTGGGTGGGATATTAAAGGGGGGAGAGTGGGATTAGACTGGGTGGGATATTAAAGGGGGGAGAGTGGGATTAGACTGGGTGGGATATTAAAGGGGGGAGTGAGTGGGAGAGTGGGATTAGACTGGGTGGGATATTACAAGGGGGGAGAGTGGGATTAGACTGGGTGGGTTATTAAAGGGGAGAGAGTGGGATTAGACTGGGTGGGATATTAAAGGGTGTGGGGAGTGAGAGGGAGAGTGGGATTAGACTGGGTGGGATATTAAAGGGGAGAGAGTGGGATTAGACTGGGTGGGTTATTAAAGGGTGTGGGGAGTGAGGAGGAGAGTGGGATTCGACTGGGTGGGATATTAAAGGGGGGAGAGTGGGATTAGACGGGGTGGGATATTAAAGGGGGGAGTGAGTGGGAGAGTGGGATTAGACTGGGTGGGCTGTTAAAGGGGGGAGAGTGGGATTAGACGGGGTGGGATATTAAAGGGTGTGGGGAGTGAGGAGGAGAGTGGGATTCGACTGGGTGGGATATTAAAGGGGGGAGTGAGTGGGAGAGTGGGATTAGACTGGGTGGGATATTACAAGGGGGGAGAGTGGGATTAGACTGGGTGGGTTATTAAAGGGGAGAGAGTGGGATTAGACTGGGTGGGATATTAAAGGGTGTGGGGAGTGAGAGGGAGAGTGGGATTAGACTGGGTGGGATATTAAAGGGGAGAGAGTGGGATTAGACTGGGTGGGTTATTAAAGGGTGTGGGGAGTGAGGAGGAGAGTGGGATTCGACTGGGTGGGATATTAAAGGGGGGAGAGTGGGATTAGACGGGGTGGGATATTAAAGGGGGGAGTGAGTGGGAGAGTGGGATTAGACTGGGTGGGCTGTTAAAGGGGGGAGAGTGGGATTAGACGGGGTGGGATATTAAAGGGGGGAGAGTGGGATGAGACTGGTTGGGATAGTAAAGGGGGGAGCGTGGGATTAGACTGGGTGGGATATTAAAGGGTGTGGGGAGTGAGGGGGAGAGTGGCAATAGACTGGGTGGGATATTAAAGGGTGTGGGGAGTGAGGGGGGGAGTTGGATTAGACTGGGTGGGATATTAAAGGGTGTGGGGAGTGAGGGGGAGAGTGGGATCAGACTGGGTGGGATATTAAAGGGTGCTGGGAGTGAGGGGGAGAGTGGGATTAGACTGGGTGGGATATTAAAGGGTGTGGGGAGTGAGGGGGGGAGTTGGATTAGACTGGGTGGGATATTAAAGGGGGGAGTGAGGGGGAGAGTGGGATTAGACTGGATGGGATATTAAAGGGGGGAGCGAGGGGGAGAGTGGGATTAGACTGGGTGGGATGTTAAAGGGGGGAGAGTGGGATTAGACGGGGTGGGATATTAAAGGGGGGAGTGTGGGATCAGACTGGGTGGGATATTAAAGGGTGTGGGGAGTGAGGGGGAGAGTGGGATCAGACTGGGTGGGATATTAAAGGGTGCTGGGAGTGAGGGGGAGAGTGGGATTAGACTGGGTGGGATATTAAAGGGTGTGGGGAGTGAGGGGGAGAGTTGGATTAGACTGGGTGGGATATTAAAGGGGGGAGTGAGGGGGAGAGTGGGATTAGACTGGATGGGATATTAAAGGGGGGAGCGAGGGGGAGAGTGGGATTAGACTGGGTGGGATATTAAAGGCTACGGGGAGTGAGAGGGAGAGTGGGATTAGACTGGGTGGGATGTTAAAAGGGGAGAGTGGGATTAGACGGGGTGGGATATTAAAGGGGGGAGTGAGTGGGAGAGTGGGATTTGACTGGGTGGGATGTTAAAGGGGGGAGAGTGGGATTAGACTGGGTGGGATATTAAAGGGTGTGGGGAGTGAGGGGGAGAGTGGGATTGGACTGGGTGGGATATTAAAGCGTGCTGGGAGTGAGGGGGAGAGTGGGATTAGACTGGGTGAGATATTAAAGGGGGGAGCAAGGGGGAGAGTGGGATTAGACTGGGTGGGATTTTAAAGGGGGGAGCGAGGGGGAGCGTGGGATTAGACTGGATCGGGTATTAAAGGGTGTGGGGAGCGTGGGATTAGACTGGGTGGTGTATTAAAGGGTGTGGGGAGCGTGGGATTAGACTGGATCGGGTATTAAAGGGTGTGGGGAGCGTGGGATTAGACTGGGTGGGGTATTAAAGGGTGTGGGGAGCGTGGGATTAGACTGAATGGGATATTAAAGTGTGTGGGGAGTGAGGGGGAGAGTGGGATTAGACTGGGTGGGATATTAAAGTGTGTGGGGAGTGTGGGATTAGACTGGGTGGGATATTAAAGGGGGGAGAGTGGGATTAGACTGGGTGGGATATTAAAGTGTGTGGGGAGCGTGGGATTAGACTGGGTGGGGTATTAAAGGGTGTGGGGAGTGTGGGATTAGACTGGGTGGGATATTAAAGTGTGTGTGGAGCGTGGGATTAGACTGGGTGGGATATTAAAGTGTGTGGGGAGTGTGAGATTGGACTGGGTGGGATATTAAAGTGTGTGGGGAGTGAGGGGGAGAGTGGGATTAGACTGGGTGGGATATTAAAGTGTGTGGGGAGCGTGGGATTAGACTGGGTGGGGTATTAAAGTGTGTGGGGAGCGTGGGATTAGACTGGGTGGGATATTAAAGGGGGGAGCGAGGGAGAGAGTGGGATTAGACTGGGTGGGATATTAAAGGGGGGAGCGAGGGGGAGAGTGGGATTAGACTGGGTGGGGTATTAAAGGGTGTGGGGAGTGTGGGATTAGACTGGGTGGGATATTAAAGGGTGTGGGGAGTGTGGGATTCGACTGGGTGGGATATTAAAGGGTGTGGGGAGAGTGGGATTAGACTGGGTGGGGTATTAAAGTGTGTGGGGAGTGAGGGGGAGAGTGGGATTAGACTGGGTGGGATATTAAAGTGTGTGGGGAGTGTGGGATTAGACTGGGTGGGTTATTGAAGTGTGTGGGGAGCGTGGGATTAGACTGGGTGGGGTATTAAAGTGTGTGGGGAGTGTGGGATTCGACTGGGTGGGATATTAAAGGGGAGAGAGTGGGATTAGACTGGGTGGGATATTAAAGGGGAGAGAGTGGGATTAGACTGGGTGGGATATTAAAGGGGAGAGAGTGGGATTAGACTGGGTGGGATATTAAAGGGGAGAGAGTGGGATTAGACTGGGTGGGATATTAAAGGGTGTAGGGAGTGAGAGGGAGAGTGGGATTAGACTGGGTGGGTTATTAAAGGGTGTGGGGAGTGAGGAGGAGAGTGGGATTCGACTGGGTGGGATATTAAAGGGGGGAGAGTGGGATTAGACGGGGTGGGATATTAAAGGGGGGAGTGAGTGGGAGAGTGGGATTAGACTGGGTGGGCTGTTAAAGGGGGGAGAGTGTGATTAGACGGGGTGGGATATTAAAGGGGGGAGAGTGGGATGAGACTGGTTGGGATAGTAAAGGGGGGAGCGTGGGATTAGACTGGGTGGGATATTAAAGGGTGTGGGGAGTGAGGGGGAGAGTGGGATCAGACTGGGTGGGATATTAAAGGGTGCTGGGAGTGAGGGGGAGAGTGGGATTAGACTGGGTGGGATATTAAAGGGTGTGGGGAGTGAGGGGGAGAGTGGGATTAGACTGGGTGGGATATTAAAGGGTGTGGGGAGTGAGGGGGAGAGTGGGATTAGACTGGGTGGGATATTAAAGGGGGGAGTGAGGGGGAGAGTGGGATTAGACTGGGTGGGATATTAAAGGGTGTGGGGAGTGAGGGGGAGAGTGGGATCAGACTGGGTGGGATATTAAAGGGTGCTGGGAGTGAGGGGGAGAGTGGGATTAGACTGGGTGGGATATTAAAGGGTGTGGGGAGTGAGGAGGAGAGTGGGATTCGACTGGGTGGGATATTAAAGTGTGTGGGGAGTGAGGGGGAGAGTGGGATTAGACTGGGTGGGATATTAAAGTGTGTGGGGAGCGTGGGATTAGACTGGGTGGGATATTAAAGTGTGTGGGGAGCGTGGGATTAGACTGGGTGGGATATTAAAGTGTGTGGGGAGCGTGGGATTAGACTGGGTGGGATATTAAAGTGTGTGGGGAGCGTGAGATTAGACTGGGTGGGATATTAAAGTGTGTGGGGAGTGAGGGGGAGAGTGGGATTTGACTGGGTGGGATATTAAAGTGTGTGGGGAGCGTGGGATTAGACTGGGTGGGGTATTAAAGTGTGTGGGGAGCGTGGGATTAGACTGGGTGGGATATTAAAGTGTGTGGGGAGCGTGGGATTAGACTGGGTGGGATATTAAAGTGTGTGGGGAGCGTGAGATTAGATTGGGTGGGATATTAAAGTGTGTGGGGAGTGAGGGGGAGAGTGGGATTAGACTGGGTGGGATATTAAAGTGTGTGGGGAGCGTGAGATTAGACTGGGTGGGATATTAAAGTGTGTGGGGAGTGAGGGGGAGAGTGGGATTAGACTGGGTGGGGTATTAAAGTGTGTGGGGAGCGTGGGATTAGACTGGGTGGGATATTAAAGGGGGGAGCGAGGGAGAGAGTGGGATTAGACTGGGTGGGATATTAAAGGGGGGAGCGAGGGGGAGAGTGGGATTAGACTGGATGGGGTATTAAAGGGTGTTGGGAGTGTGGGATTAGACTGGGTGGGATATTAAAGTGTGTGGGGAGTGAGGGGGAGAGTGGGTTTAGACTGGGTGGGATATTAAAGTGTGTGGGGAGTGTGGGATTAGACTGGGTGGGGTATTAAAGTGTGTGGGGAGCGTGGGATTAGACTGGGTGGGGTATTAAAGGGTGTGGGATTAGACTAGGTGGGGTATTAAAGTGTGTGGGGAGTGTGGGATTAGACTGGGTGGGGTATTAAAGTGTGTGGGGAGTGAGGGATTAGACTGGGTGGGATATTAAAGGGTGTGGGGAGTGTGGGATTAGACTGGGTGGGATATTAAAGGGTGTGGGGAGTGTGGGATTAGACTGGGTGGGATATTAAAGTGTGTGGGGAGTGTGGGATTAGACTGGGTGGGATATTAAAGGGTGTGGGGAGTGTGGGATTAGACTGGGTGGGGTATTAAAGTGTGTGGGAGTGTGGGATTAGACTGGGTGGGGTATTAAAGTGTGTGGGGAGCGTGGGATTAGACTGGGTGGGGTATTAAAGGGTGTGGGGAGTGTGGGATTAGACTGGGTGGGGTATTAAAGTGTGTGGGGTGCGTGGGATTAGACTGGGTGGGGTATTAAAGTGTGTTGGAAGTGTGGGATTAGACTGGGTGGGGTATTAAAGTGTGTGGGGAGCGTGGGATTAGACTGGGTGGGGTATTAAAGTGTGTGGGGAGCGTGGGATTAGACTGGGTGGGGTATTAAAGTGTGTGGGGAGTGTGGGATTAGACTGGGTGGGGTATTAAAGTGTGTGGGGAGTGTGGGATTAGACTGGGTGGGGTATTAAAGTGTGTGGGGAGTGTGGGATTAGACTGGGTGGGGTATTAAAGTGTGTGGGGAGTGTGTGATTAGACTGGGTGGGGTATTAAAGTGTGTGGGGTGCGTGGGATTAGACTGGGTGGGGTATTAAAGTGTGTGGGGAGTGTGGGATTAGACTGGGTGGGGTATTAAAGTGTGTGGGGAGTGTGGGATTAGACTGGGTGGGGTATTAAAGTGTGTGGGGTGCGTGGGATTAGACTGGGTGGGGTATTAAAGTGTGTGGGGAGTGTGGGATTAGACTGGGTGGGGTATTAAAGCGGGCGAGCGAGGGGCTTATGAGGGGAGGGGGCGAAGATCGAGACAAGCAGAATGACACTCACTCTTGGACGAGTCTGTGTAGTACGCAGCCAAGCGAGAACCAATCAGCACTGCTGTTATAGGCTGTTCCTTGCTCCACGACCTCTGGTGCCATGTAACCAATGGTTCCACTGCGGCCAGGACAAAGGGCAAAGGTCAGCACAGTCCCACTCAACCTCCTCAGGAGACAATCCCTTCATCAGTGTGAGATGTGGCTCAGTGGGCTGCACTCTCACCTCGGAGTCAGAAGGTTGTGGGTTCAAGTCCAACTCCAGAGACCTGAGCACAAAAACCGAGACTGACACTCCCAGTGCAGTACTGAGGGAGTGCCGCACTGTCGGAGGGGCAGTACTGAGGGAGCGCCGCACTGTTGGAGGGGCAGTACTGAGGGAGCCCCGCACTGTCGGAGTGGTAGTACTGAGGGAGTACCGCACTGTCGGAGGGGCAGTACTGAGGGAGCGCTGTACTGTCGGAGGGGCAGTACTGAAGGAGTGCCGCACTGTCGGAGGGACAGTACTGAGGGAGTGCCGCACTGTCGAAGGGGCAGTACTCAGGGTGCGCTGTACTGTCGGAGGGGCAGTACTGAGGGAGTGCCGCACTGTCGAAGGGGCAGTACTCAGGGTGCGCTGTACTGTCGGAGGGGCAGTACTGAGGGAGCGCCGCACTGTCGGAGGGGCAGTACTGAGGGAGTGCCGCACTGTCGGAGGGGCAGTACTGAGGGAGTGCCGTACTGTCGGAGGGGCAGTACTGAGGGAGTGCCGCACTGTCGGAGGGGCAGTACTGAGGGAGTGCCGCACTGTCGGAGGGGCAGTACTGAGGGAGTGCCGTACTGTCGGAGGGGCAGTACTGAGGGAGTGCCGCACTGTCGGAGGGGCAGTACTGAGGGAGTGCCGTACTGAGGGAGTGCCGCACTGTCGGAGTGGCAGTACTGAGGGAGTGCTGTACTGAGGGAGTGCCGTACTGTCGGAGGGGCAGTACTGAGGGAGTGCCGTACTGTCGGAGGGGCAGTACTGAGGGAGTGCCGTACTGTCGGAGGGGCAGTACTGAGGGAGGGCCGTACTGTCGGAGGGGCAGTACTGTGGGAGTGCCGCACTGTCGGAGTGGCAGTACTGAGGGAGCGCTGCACTGTCGGAGTGGCAGTACTGAGGGAGTGCCGCACTGTCGGAGGGGCAGTGCTGAGGGAGTGCCGGACAGACTGAGTGCCTGGGGCCAATATTTATCCCTCAATCAACACAACAAAATTAAATTATCTGGGCCATTCACACATTGCTGTGTGTGGGAGCTTGCTGTGCGCAAATTGGCTGCCGCGTTTCCCACAATACAACAGTGACCACACTCCAAAAAGTAGTTCATTGGCTGTAAAGCTCGTTGAGCGACGGTAGTCAGGAGGCAGAAGTTCATGAGGCGAGAGGCCTATAAAGACCCAATAGTTCGAGGAGAGAGGCGGGAGGCGGGAGTTCATGAAGCGAGAGGCCTTCAAAGGCCCAATAGTTCGAGGAGAGAGGTGGGAGGCGGGAGGTCATGAGGCGAGTGTCGTATAAAGGCCCAATAGTTCGAGGAGAGCGACGGTAGTCGGGAGGTGGGAGTTAGGGAGGCGAGAGGCCTATAAAGACGCAATAGTTCGAGGAGAGAGGTGGGAGGTGGGAGTTAGGGAGGCGAGAGGCCTATAAAGGCCCAATAGTTCGAGGAGAGCGGCGGTAGTCTGGAGGTGGGAGTTAGGGAGGCGAGAGGCCTATAAAGACGCAATAGTTCGAGGAGAGAGGTGGGAGGTGGGAGTTAGGGAGGCGAGAGGCCTATAAAGGCGCAATAGTTCGAGGAGAACGGCGGTAATTGGGAGGTGGGAGTTAGGGAGGCGAGAGGCCTATAAAGGCCCAATAGTTCGAGGAGAGCGGCGGTAGTCTGGAGGTGGGAGTTAGGGAGGCGAGAGGCCTATAAAGGCCCAATAGTTCTAGGAGAGCGGCGGTAGTCTGGAGGTGGGAGTTAGGGAGGCGAGAGGCCTATAAAGGCCCAATAGTTCGAGGAGAGCGGCGGTAGTCTGGAGGTGGGAGTTAGGGAGGCGAGAGGCCTATAAAGGCCCAATAGTTCGAGGAGAGAGGCGGTAATCGGGAGGTGGGAGTTAGGGAGGCGAGAGGCCTATAAAGGCCCAATAGATCGAGGAGAGCGACGGTAATCGGGAGGTGGGAGTTAGGTAGGCGAGAGGCCTATAAAGGCCCAATAGTTCGAGGAGAGCGGCGGTAGTCTGGAGGTGGGAGTTAGGGAGTCGAGAGGCCTATGAAGGCCCAATAGTTCGAGGAGAACGGCGGTAGTCGGGAGGTGGGAGTTAGGGAGGCGAGAGGCCTATAAAGGCCCAATAGTTCGAGGAGAGCGGCGGTAGTCTGGAGGTGGGAGTTAGGGAGGCGAGAGGCCTATAAAGGCCCAATAGTTCGAGGAGAGCGGCGGTAGTCTGGAGGTGGGAGTTAGGGAGGCGAGAGGCCTATAAAGGCCCAATAGTTCGAGGAGAGCGGCGGTAGTCTGGAGGTGGGAGTTAGGGAGGCGAGAGGCCTATAAAGGCCAATAGTTCGAGGAGAGAGGCGGTAGTCGGGAGGTGGGAGTTAGGGAGGCGAGAGGCCTATAAAGACCCAATAGTTCGAGGAGAGCGGCGGTAGTCTGGAGGTGGGAGTTAGGGAGGCGAGAGGCCTATAAAGGCCCAATAGTTCGAGGAGAACGGCGGTAGTCTGGAGGTGGGAGTTAGGGAGGCGAGAGGCCTATAAAGGCCCAATAGTTCGAGGAGAGCGACGGTAGTCTGGAGGTTGGAGTTAGGGAGGCGAGAGGCCTATAAAGGCCCAATAGTTCGAGGAGAGCGGCGGAAGTCGGGAGGTGGGAGTTAGGGAGGCGAGAGGCCTATAAAGGCCCAATAGTTCGAGGAGAGCGGCGGTAAACGGGAGGTGGGAGTTAGGGAGGCGAGAGGCCTATAAAGGCCCAAAAGTTCGAGGAGAACGGCGGTAGTCGGGAGGTGGGAGTTAGGGAGGCGAGAGGCCTATAAAGGCCCAATAGTTCGAGGAGAGCGGCGGTAGTCGGGAGGTGGGAGTTAGGGAGGCGAGAGGCCTATAAAGGCCCAATAGTTCGAGGAGAGCGGCGTGAGGTGGGAGTTCATGAAGCGAGAGGCCTATAAAGGCCCAATAGTTCGAGGAGAGCGGCGGAAGGCGGGAGGCGGGAGTTCGTGAGGCGAGAGGCCTATAAAGGCCCAATAGTTCGAGGAGAGAGGCGGGAGGCAGGAGTTCGTGAGGCGAGAGGCGTATAAAGACCCAATAGTTCGAGGAGAGAGGCAGGAGGCGGGAGTTCATGAGGCGAGAGGCCGACAAAGACCCAATAGTTCGAGGAGAGAGGTGGGAGGCGGGAGTTCATGAGGCGAGTGGCTTATAAAGGCCCAATAGTTCGAGGAGATAGACGGTAGTCAGGAGGCGGAAGTTCATGAGGCGAGAGGCCTATAAAGACCCAATAGTTCGAGGAGAGAGGCGGGAGGCGGGAGTTCATGAGGCGAGTGTCGTATAAATGCCCAATAGTTCGAGGAGAGCGACGGTAGTCAGGAGGCGGAAGTTCATGAGGCGAGAGGCCTATAAAGACCCAATAGTTCGAGGAGAGAGGCGGGAGGCGGGACTTCATGAGGCGAGAGGCCTATAAAGACCCAATAGTTCGAGGAGAGAGGCGGGAGGCGGGAGTTCATGAAGCGAGAGGTCTACAAAGGCCCAATAGTTCGAGGAGAGAGGTGGGAGGCGGGAGTTCATGAGGCGAGAGGCCTACAAAGGCCCAATAGTTCGAGTAGAGAGGTGGGAGGCGGGAGTTCATGAGGCGAGTGTCGTATAAAGGCCCAATAGTTCGAGGAGAGCGACGGTAGGCGGGAGGCGGAAGTTCCTGAGGCGAGAGGCCTATAAAGACGCAATAGTTCGAGGAGAGAGGCGGTAATCGGGAGGTGGGAGTTAGGGAGGCGAGAGGCCTATAAAGGCCCAATAGTTCGAGGAGAGAGGCGGTAATCGGGAGGTGGGAGTTAGGGAGGCGAGAGGCCTATAAAGGCCCAATAGTTCGAGGAGAACGGCGGTAATCGGGAGGTGGGAGTTAGGGAGGCGAGAGGCCTATAAAGGCCCAATAGTTTGAGGAGAGAGGCGGTAGTCTGGAGGTGGGAGTTAGGGAGGCGAGAGGCCTATAAAGGCCCAATAGTTCGAGGAGAGAGGCGGTAGTCTGGAGGTGGGAGTTAGGGAGGCGAGAGGCCTATAAAGGCCCATTAGTTCGAGGAGAACGGCGGTTGTCTGGAGGTGGGAGTTAGGGAGGCGAGAGGCCTATAAAGGCCCAATAGTTCGAGGAGAACGGCGGTAGTCTGGAGGTGGGAGTTAGGGAGGCGAGAGGCCTATAAAGGCCCAATAGTTCGTGGAGTGCGGCGGTAGTCTGGAGGTGGGAGTTAGGGAGGCGAGAGGCCTATAAAGGCCCAATAGTTCGAGGAGAACGGCGGTAGTCTGGAGGTGGGAGTTAGGGAGGCGAGAGGCCTATAAAGGCCCAATAGTTCGAGGAGAACGGCGGTAGTCTGGAGGTGGGAGTTAGGGAGGCGAGAGGCCTATAAAGGCCCAATAGTTCGAGGAGAGCGGCGGTAGTCTGGAGGTGGGAGTTAGGGAGGCGAGAGGCCTATAAAGGCCCAATAGTTCGAGGAGAGCGGCGGTAGTCTGGAGGTGGGAGTTAGGGAGGCGAGAGGCCTATAAAGACCCAATAGTTCGAGGAGAGCGGCGGTAGTCTGGAGGTGGGAGTTAGGGAGGCGAGAGGCCTATAAAGGCCCAATAGTTCGAGGAGAGAGACGGTAGTCTGGAGGTGGGAGTTAGGGAGGCGAGAGGCCTATAAAGGCCCAATAGTTCGAGGAGAGCGGCGGTAGTCTGGAGGTGGGAGTTAGGGAGGCGAGAGGCCTATAAAGGCCCAATAGTTCGAGGAGAGCGGCGGTAGTCTGGAGGTGGGAGTTAGGGAGGCGAGAGGCCTATAAAGGCCCAATAGTTCGAGGAGAACGGCGGTAATCGGGAGGTGGGAGTTAGGGAGGCGAGAGGCCTATAAAGGCCCAATAGTTCGAGGAGAGCGGCGGTAATCGGGAGGTGGGAGTTAGGGAGGCGAGAGGCCTATAAAGACGCAATAGTTCGAGGAGAGAGGCGGTAATCGGGAGGTGGGAGTTAGGGAGGCGAGAGGCCTATAAAGGCCCAATAGTTCGAGGAGAACGGCGGTAGTCGGGAGGTGGGAGTTAGGGAGGCGAGAGGCCTATAAAGGCCCAATAGTTCGAGGAGAGCGGCGGTAATCGGGAGGTGGGAGTTAGGGAGGCGAGAGGCCTATAAAGGCCCAATAGTTCGAGGAGAGCGGCGGTAGTCTGGAGGTGGGAGTTAGGGAGGCGAGAGGCCTATAAAGGCCCAATAGTTCGAGGAGAGCGGCGGTAGTCTGGAGGTGGGAGTTAGGGAGGCGAGAGGCCTATAAAGGCCCAATAGTTCGAGGAGAACGGCGGTAGTCTGGAGGTGGGAGTTAGGGAGGCGAGAGGCCTATAAAGGCCCAATAGTTCGAGGAGAGCGGCGGTAGTCTGGAGGTGGGAGTTAGGGAGGCGAGAGGCCTATAAAGGCCCAATAGTTCGAGGAGAGCGGCGGTAGTCTGGAGGTGGGAGTTAGGGAGGCGAGAGGCCTATGAAGGCCCAATAGTTCGAGGAGAGCGGCGGTAGTCTGGAGGTGGGAGTTAGGGAGGCGAGAGGCCTATAAAGGCCCATTAGTTCGAGGAGAGAGGCGGTAGTCTGGAGGTGGGAGTTAGGGAGGCGAGAGGCCTATAAAGGCCCAATAGTTCGAGGAGAGAGACGGTAGTCTGGAGGTGGGAGTTAGGGAGGCGAGAGGCCTATAAAGGCCCAATAGTTCGAGGAGAGAGGTGGGAGGCGGGATTTCATGAGGCGAGTGTCGTATAAAGGCCCAATAGTTCGAGGAGAGCGACGGTAGTCGGGAGGCGGAAGTTCATGAGTCGAGAGGCCTATAAAGACGCAATAGTTCGAGGAGAGAGGCGGTAATCGGGAGGTGGGAGTTAGGGAGGCGAGAGGCCTATAAAGGCCCAATAGTTCGAGGAGAGAGGCGGTAATCGGGAGGTGGGAGTTAGGGAGGCGAGAGGCCTATAAAGGCCCATTAGTTCGAGGAGAGCGGCGGTAGTCTGGAGGTGGGAGTTAGGGAGGCGAGAGGCCTATAAAGGCCCAATAGTTCGAGGAGAGAGGCGGTAGTCTGGAGGTGGGAGTTAGGGAGGCGAGAGGCCTATAAAGGCCCATTAGTTCGAGGAGAGAGGCGGTAGTCTGGAGGTGGGAGTTAGGGAGGCGAGAGGCCTATAAAGGCCCAATAGTTCGAGGAGAGCGGTGGTAGTCTGGAGGTGGGAGTTAGGGAGGCGAGAGGCCGAGAAAGGCCCATTAGTTCGAGGAGAGAGGCAGTAGTCTGGAGGTGGGAGTTAGGGAGGCGAGAGGCCTATAAAGGCCCAATAGTTCGAGGAGAGCGGCGGTAGTCTGGAGGTGGGAGTTAGGGAGGCGAGAGGCCTATAAAGGCCCAATAGTTCGAGGAGAGCGACGGTAATCGGGAGGTGAGAGTTAGGGAGGCGAGAGGCCTATAAAGGCCCAATAGTTCGAGGAGAGCGGCGGTAGTCTGGAGGTGGGAGTTAGGGAGGCGAGAGGCCTATAAAGGCCTAATAGTTCGAGGAGAGCGGCGGTAATCGGGAGGTGGGAGTTAGGGAGGCGAGAGGCCTATAAAGGCCCAATAGTTCGAGGAGAGAGTCGGTAATCGGGAGGTGGGAGTTAGGGAGGCGAGAGGCCTATAAAGGCCCAATAGTTCGAGGAGAACGGCGGTAGTCTGGAGGTGGGAGTTAGGGAGGCGAGAGGCCTATAAAGGCCAATAGTTCGAGGAGAGCGGCGGTAGTCTGGAGGTGGGAGTTAGGGAGGCGAGAGGCCTATAAAGGCCCAATAGTTCGAGGAGAACGGCGGTAGTCTGGAGGTGGGAGTTAGGGAGGCGAGAGGCCTATAAAGGCCCAATAGTTCGAGGAGAGCGGCGGTAGTCTGGAGGTGGGAGTTAGGGAGGCGAGAGGCCTATAAAGGCCCAATAGTTCGAGGAGAAAGGCGGTAGTCTGGAGGTGGGAGTTAGGGAGGCGAGAGGCCTATAAAGGCCCAATAGTTCGAGGAGAAAGGCGGTAATCGGGAGGTGGGAGTTAGGGAGGCGAGAGGCCTATAAAGGCCCAATAGTTCGAGGAGAACGGCGGTAATCGGGAGGTGGGAGTTAGGGAGGCGAGAGGCCTTTAAAGGCCCAATAGTTCGAGGAGAGCGGCGGTAGTCGGGAGGTGGGAGTTAGGGAGGCGAGAGGCCTATAAAGGCCCAATAGTTCGAGGAGAGCGGCGGTAGTCTGGAGGTGGGAGTTAGGGAGGCGAGAGGCCTATAAAGGCCCAATAGTTCGAGGAGAACGGCGGTAGTCTGGAGGTGGGAGTTAGGGAGGCGAGAGGCCTATAAAGGCCCAATAGTTCGAGGAGAACGGCGGTAGTCTGGAGGTGGGAGTTAGGGAGGCGAGAGGCCTATAAAGGCCCAATAGTTCGAGGAGAGAAACGGTAGTCTGGAGGTGGGAGTTAGGGAGGTGAGAGGCCTATAAAGGCCCAATAGTTCGAGGAGAACGGCGGTAATCGGGAGGTGGGAGTTAGGGAGGCGAGAGGCCTATAAAGGCCCAATAGTTCGAGGAGAGCGACGGTAATCGGGAGGTGGGAGTTAGGGAGGCGAGAGGCCTATAAAGGCCCAATAGTTCGAGGAGAGCGACGGTAATCGGGAGGTGGGAGTTAGGGAGGCGAGAGGCCTATAAAGGCCCAATAGTTCGAGGAGAGCGACGGTAATCGGGAGGTGGGAGTTAGGGAGGCGAGAGGCCTATAAAGGCCCAATAGTTCGAGGAGAGTGACGGTAGTCTGGAGGTGGGAGTTAGGGAGGCGAGAGGCCTATAAAGGCCCAATAGTTCGAGGAGAACGGCGGTAGTCGGGAGGTGGGAGTTAGGGAGGCGAGAGGCCTATAAAGGCCCAATAGTTCGAGGAGAGCGGCGGTAGTCTGGAGGTGGGAGTTCGGGAGGCGAGAGGCCTATAAAGGCCCAATAGTTCGAGGAGAGAGGCGGTAGTCTGGAGGTGGGAGTTCGGGAGGCGAGAGGCCTATAAAGGCCCAATAGTTCGAGGAGAGCGACGGCAGTCTGGAGGTGGGAGTTAGGGAGGCGAGAGGCCTATAAAGGCCCAATAGTTCGAGGAGAGCGACGGTAGTCTGGAGGTGGGAGTTAGGGAGGCGAGAGGCCTATAAAGGCCTAATAGTTCGAGGAGAACGGCGGTAGTCTGGAGGTGGGAGTTAGGGAGGCGAGAGGCCTATAAAGGCCCAATAGTTCGAGGAGAGAGGCGGTAGTCTGGAGGTGGGAGTTAGGGAGGCGAGAGGCCTATAAAGGCCCAATAGTTCGAGGAGAGAGGCGGTAGTCTGGAGTTGGGAGTTAGGGAGGCGAGAGGCCTATAAAGGCCCAATAGTTCAAGGAGAGCGACGGTAGTCTGGAGGTGGGAGTTAGGGAGGCGAGAGGCCTATAAAGGCCCAATAGTTCGAGGAGAGCGACGGTAGTCTGGAGGTGGGAGTTAGGGAGGCGAGAGGCCTATAAAGGCCCAATAGTTCGAGGAGAGCGGCGGTAGTCTGGAGGTGGGAGTTAGGGAGGCGAGAGGCCTATAAAGGCCCAATAGTTCGAGGAGAGAGGCGGTAGTCTGGAGGTGGGAGTTAGGGAGGCGAGAGGCCTATAAAGGCCCAATAGTTCGAGGAGAGAGGTGGGAGGTGGGAGTTAGGGAGGCGAGAGGCCTATAAAGGCCCAATAGTTCGAGGAGAGAGGCGGTAGTCTGGAGGTGGGAGTTAGGGAGGCGAGAGGCCTATAAAGGCCCAATAGTTCGAGGAGAGAGGCGGGAGGTGGGAGTTAGGGAGGCGAGAGGCCTATAAAGGCCCAATAGTTCGAGGAGAGCGACGGTAGTCTGGAGGTGGGAGTTAGGGAGGCGAGAGGCCTATAAAGGCCCAATAGTTCGAGGAGAGAGGTGGGAGGTGGGAGTTAGGGAGGCGAGAGGCCTATAAAGGCCCAATAGTTCGAGGAGAGCGGTGGTAGTCTGGAGGTGGGAGTTAGGGAGGCGAGAGGCCTATAAAGGCCCAGCTGCAGCTGGGAGCGAAGGCAAAAAAGTAGAAAGAAATCGAAAGGTGACGTCACAGCCAAGGGGGTAAGTGATTGGCTGGTGATTGGTGAGTAGCTTTTCTTTTTTCTTTGCTTTATCAGTAAGTAACCTTTAGCATTGTTGTGACCAAATTAAGTTTATCTAGGGATTAAGTCATGGCAGGAGAGCTCGGACACGTGTTATGCTCCTCCTGTACTATGTGGGAAGTCAGGGACTCTTCCGGTGCTCCTGACGACTACGTGTGTGGGAAGTGTATCCGCCTGCAGCTCCTGACAGACCGCATTGCGGCACTGGAGCTGTGGGTGGATTCACTCTGGAGCATGCACGATGCTGAGAATGACGTGAATAGCATGTTTAGCGAGTTGGTCTTACCGCAGGTAAAGGATCCACAGCCAGATAGGGAATGCAACACCAACAGGAAGAGCAGTTCAAGGAAGGTAGTGCAGGGGTCCCCTGCGGTCATCCCCTTGCAAAACAGATACACCGCTTTGAGTACTGTTGAGGGGGATGACTCATCAGGGGAGGGCAGCAGCAGCCAAGTTCATGGCACCGTGGCTGGCTCTGCTGCACAGGAGGGCAGGAAAAAGAGTGGGAGAGCGATAGTGACAGGAGATTCAATTGTAAGGGGAATAGATAGGCGTTTCTGCGGCCGCAACCGAGACTCCAGGATGGTATGTTGCCTCCCTGGTGCAAGGGTCAAGGCTGTCTCGGAGCGGGTGCAGGGCATTCTGAAAAGGGAGGGTGAACAGTCAGTTGTCGTGGTGCATAGAGGTAAAAAACAGGATGAGGTCCTACAAGACAAATTTAGGGAGCTAGGAACTACATTAAAAAGTAGGACCTCAAAAGTAGTAATCTCGGGATTGCTACCAGTGCCACGTGCTAGTCAGAGTAGGAATCGCAGGATAGCTCAGATGAATATGTGGCTTGAGGAGTGGTGCAAAAGGGAGGGATTCAAATTCCTGGGACATAGGAACCAGTTCTGGGACCAGTACAAACCGGACGGTCTGCACCTGGGCAGGACCGGAACCAATGTCCTGTGGGGAGTGTTTGCTAGTGCTGTTGGGGAGGGGTTAAACTAATATGGCAGGGGGATGGGAACCTATGCAGGGAGACAGAGGGAAGTAGAATGGGGACAGAAGCAAAAGATAGAAAGGAGAATAGTAAAAGTGGAGGGCAGAGAAACCCAAGGCAAAAAACAAAAACGGCCATATTACACCAAAATTCTAAAAGAGCAAAGTGTGTTAAAAAGACAAGCCTGAAGACTCTGTGCCTCAATGCGAGGAGTATTCAGAATAAGGTGGATGAATTAACTGTGTAGATAGCAGTTAACGGATATGATGTAATTGGTATCACGGAGACATGGCTCCAGGGTGACCAAGGCTGGGAACTCAACATCCAGAGGTATTCAACATTTAGGAAGGATAGACAGAGAGGAAAAGGAGGTGGGGTGGCGTTGCTGGTTAAAGAGGAAATTAATGCAATAGTAAGGAGGGACATTAGCTTGGATGATGTGGAATCGGTATGGGTAGAGCTACTGAACACCAAAGGGCTGAAAACATTAGTGGGAGTTGTGTACAGATCACCAAACAGTAGTAGTGAGGTTGGGGACACATCAAACAAGAAATTAGGGATGTGTGTAATAAAGGTATAGCAGTTATCATGGGTGACTTTAATCTACATATTGATTGGGCTAACCAAACTGGTAGTAATGCGGTGCAGGAGGATTTCCTGGAGTGTATTCGGGATGGTTTTCTAGACCAATATGTCGAGGAACCAATAGAGAGCTGGCCATCCTAGACTGGGTGATGTGCATGGAGAAGGGATTAATTAACAATCTTGTTGTGCGAGGCCCCTTGGGGAAGAGTGACCATAATATGGTAGAATTCTTTATTAAGATGGAGAGTGACACAGTTAATTCAGGGACTACGGTCCTGAACTTAAGGAAAGGTAACTTCGACGGTATGAGACGTGAATTGGCTAGAATAGACTGGCAAAGGATATTCAAAGGGTTGACAGTGGATAGGCAATGGCAAACATTTAAAGATCACATGGATGAACTTCAGCAATTGTACATCCCTGTCTGGATTAAAAATAAAACGGGGAAGGTGGCTCAACCGTGGCTAACAAGGGAAATTAGGGATAGTGTTAAAACCAAGGAAGAGGCATATAAATTGGCCAGAAAAAGCAACAAACCTGAGGACTGGGAGAAATTTAGAATTCAACAGAGGAGGGCTAAGGGTTTAATTAAGAGGGGGGAAATAAAGTATGAGAGGAAGCTTGCTGGGAACATAAAAACTGACTGCAAAAGTTTCTATAAATATGTGAAGAGAAAAAGATGAGTGAAGACAAACGTAGGTCCCTTGCAGTCAGACTAAGGTGAATTTATAATGGAGAACAAAGAAATGGCAGACCAATTGAACAAATACTTTGGTTCTGTCTTCACGAAGGAAGACTCAAATAACCTTCCGGATGTACTACGGGACAGTGGGTCTAGTGAGAAGGAGGAACTGAAGGATATCCTTATTAGGTGGGAAATTGTGTTAGGGAAATTGATGGGATTGAAGGCCAATAAATCCCCGGGGCTTAATAATCTGCATCCCAGAGTACTTAAGGAAGTGGCCCTAGAAATAGTGGATGCATTGGTGATCATTTTCCAACAGTCTATCGACTCGGGATCAGTTCCTATGGACTGGAGGGTAGCTAATGTAACACCACTTTTTAAAAAAGGAGGGAGAGAGAAAACGGGTAATTATAGACCGGTTAGCCTGACATCAGTAGTGAGGAAAATGTTGGAATCAATCATTAAGGATGAAATAGCAGCACATTTGGAAAGCAGTGACAGGATCGGCCCAAGTCAGCATGGGTTTATGAAAGGGAAATCATGCTCGACGAATCTTCTGGAATTTTTTGAGGATGTAACTAGTAGAGTGGACAAGGGAGAACCAGTGGATGTGGTGTATTTGGACTTTCAAAAGGCTTTTGACAAGATCCCACACAAGAGATTGGTGTGCAAAATCAAAGCGCATGGTATTGGGGGTAATGTACTGACGTGGAGAGAGAACTGGTTGGCAGACAGGAAGCAGAGAGTCGGGATAAACGGGTCCTTTTCAGAATGGCAGGCAGTGACTAGTGGAGTGCCGCAGGGCTCAGTGCTGGGACCCCAGCTATTTACATAAGAACATAAGAATTAGGAACAGGAGTAGGCCATCTAGCCCCTCAAGCCTGCTCCGCCATTCAACAAGATCATGGCTGATCTGGCCGTGGACTCAGCTCCACTTACCCGCCCGCTCCCCGTAACCCTTAATTCCCTTATTGGTTAAACATCTATCTATCTGTGACGTGAATACATTCAATGAGCTAGCCTCAACTGCTTCCCTGGGCAGAGAATTCCACAGATTCACAACCCTCTGGGAGAAGAAATTCCTTCTCAACTTGGTTTTAAATTGGCTCCCCCGTATTTTGAGGCTGTGCCCCCTAGTTCTAGTCTCCCCGACCAGTGGAAACAACCTCTCTGCCTCTATCTTGTCTATCCCTTTCATTATTTTAAATGTTTCTATAAGATCACCCCTCATCCTTCTGAAACGTACATCAATGATTTAAATGAAGGAATAGAGTTAATATCTCCAAGTTTGCAGATGACACTAAATTGAGTGGCGGTGTGAGCTGTGAGGAGGACACTAAAAGGCTGCAGGGTGATTTGGACAGGTGAGGCCATTCGGCCAGGGCTAGGGGCTGCATGCTTCAGGTCCCTCCCACACAGTTACGGGCGCCTGGAGCTACTGCGCATGCGCGCCCACTGTAGTGCGCCTGTGCAGAAGTCCCGGCACTGTTTTCAGCGCAGGGACCTGGCTCCGCCCTCCACAGCTCGTGCTGCGCCGCGCCCAGCTCCAGAGGACCTGCAGGGAGCGGGAGAATCTGCAGGTATTTTTTTGGCGCACTTTCGGGCGCGAAAAACGGGCCCATGAACACCAGCCTTCACACCGAGACGATCAACCAGGGCAAGAAGGGCCCCAGATCGACTCACATTGTAAATAGTTACACTATTGGCTTGGTGGGGGAGTGTTGTTATATATGTGGACTTGTATTTACTCTGTACAGCCACCAGAGGGCTCATCCCCTGGACTCCCAAGGGATCCCATAAACCCTTGGGAGCACAGGTATTTAAGGAGGCTTCACAGATTGGAGAGGCACTCTGAAGACCTGCAATTAAAGACTAAGGTCATACATTACTTTGATCTCACAGTATTCAGTCTGACTCTTTCTCCATACACAACGCTTTCCTCAGAGGTCAACTCCCTCATCTCCGGAATCGATCTAGTGAACCTTTTTTGAACTGGCTCCAAAGGAAGTATATCCTTCCTCAAATTTGGAGAGCAAAACTGCACGCAGTATTCCAGGTGTGGCCTCACCAATACCCTGTATAACTGTAGCAAGTCTTCCCTGCTTTTATACTCCATCCCCTTTGCAATAAAATCCAACATTCCACTGGCCTTCCTGATCACTTGCTGTACCTGCACACTAACCTTTTGTGTTTCATGCACAAGGACCCCCAGGTCCCGCTGTACTGCGGCACTTTGCGATTTGTATTGGCGGAATTTAGAAAAAGGTTAGTCTCGATAGGATGTGAATGTCGCGATAATAACCAGCTCCATTGATACTTGATCAAATACGGTAAATATAGATTGTAATCAGTGCTGGGGCCCCAACTATTTACAATCTATATTAACCACTTAGATGAAGGGACCGAGTGTAACGTAGCCAAGTTTGCTGACGATACAAAGATGGGAGGAAAAGCAATGTGTGAGGAGGACACAAAAAACCTGCAAAAGGACATAGGCAGGCTAAGTGAGTGGGCAAATATTTGGCAGATGGAGTATAATGTTGGAAAGCGTGAGGTCATGCACTTTGGCAGAAGAAAATCAAAGAGCAAGTTATTATTTACATAGAAACATAGAAAAGAGGTGCAGAAGTAGGCCATTCGGCCCTTCGAGCCTGCACCACCATTCAATATGATCATGGCTGATCATGCAACTTCAGTATCCCTTTCCTGCTTTCTCTCCATACCTCTTAATCCCTTTAGCCGTAAGGGCCACATCGAACTCCCTCTTGAATATATTTAATGAACTGGCCTCAACAACTCTCTGTGGCAGAGAATTCCACAGGTTCACCACTCTCTGGGTGAAGAAGTTTCTCCTTATCTCGGTCCTAAATAGCTTACCCCTTATCCTGAGACTGTGACCCCTGGTTCTGGACTTGCCCAACATTGGGAACATTCTTCCTGCATCTAACCTGTCCAATCCCATCAGAATTTTATATCTTTAAATGGGATCCCCTCTCATTCTTCTAAATTCCACCGAATATAAGCCTAGTCGATCCAGTCTCTCCTCATATGTCAGCCCTGCCATCCAGGGAATCAGTCTGGTGAACCTTCGCTGCACTCCCTCAATAGCAACAATGTCCTTCCTCAGATTAGGAGACAATATTCAAGGTGTGGCCTCACCAAGGCCCTGGACAACTGCAGTAAGACCTCCCTGCTCCTATAGTCAAATCCTCTCGCTATGAAGGCCAACATGCCATTTGCCTTCTTCACCGCCTGCTGTACCTGCATGCCAACTTTCAATGACTGATGAACCATGACATCCAGGTCTCGTTGCACCTCCCCTTTTCCTAATCTGTCGCCATTCAGATAATATTCTGCCTTCCTGTTTTTGTCACCAAAGTGGATAACCTCACATTTATCCACATTATACTGCATCTGCCATGCATTTGCCCACTCACCTAACCTGTCCATTCACCCTGCAGCCTCTTAGTGTCCTCCTCACAGCTCACACTGCCATCCAGCTTAGTGTCATCTGCAAACTTGGAGATATTACATTCAATTCCTTCATCTAAATCATTAATCCCTGAGGACTGGGAGAAATTTAGAATTCAGCAGATGTGGACAAAGGATTTAATTAGGAGGGAGAAAATAGAGTACGAGAAGAAGCTTGCCAGGAACATAAAAACTGACTGCAAAAGCTTCTATAGATATGTGAAGAGAAAAAGATCAGTGAAGACAAATGTAGGTCCCTTGCATTCAGAAATTCAGGTGAATTTATAATGGGGAACAACGAAATGGCAGACCAAATGAACAAATACTTTGGTTCTGTCTTCACGAAGGAAAACACAAATAACCTTCCAGAAATACTAGGGGGCCGAGGGTGTAGTGAGAAGGAGGAACTGAAGAATATCCTTATTAGGCGGGAAGTTGTTTTCGGGAAATTGATGGGATTGAAGGCCAATAAATCCCCGGGGCTTGATTGTCTGCATCCCAGAGTACTTAAGGAAGTGGCCCTAGAAATAGTGGATGCATTGGTGATCATTTTACAACAGTCTATTAACTCTGGATCAGTTCCTATGGACTGGAGGGTAGCTAATGTAACACCACTGTTTAAAAAGGAGGGAGAGAGAAAGCTGGTAATTATAGACCGGTTAGCCTGACATCAGTAGTGGAGAAAATGTTGGAATCAATTATTAACGATGAAATAGCAGCGCATTTGGAAAGCAGTGACAGGATCGGTCCAAGTCAGCATGGAATTATGAAAGGGAAATCATGCTTGACAAATCTTCTGGAATTTTTTGAGGATGTAACTAGTAGAGTGGACAAGGGAGAACCAGTGGATGTGGTGTATTTGGACTTTCAAAAGGCTTTTGACAAGGTCCCACACAAGAGATTGGTGTGCAAAATCAAAGCACATGGTATTGGGGGTAATGTACTGACGTGGATAGAGAACTGGTTGGCAGACAGGAAGCAGAGAGCCGGGATAAACGGGTCCTTTTCAGAATGGCAGGCAGTGACTAGTGGAGTGCCGCAGGGCTCAGTGCTGGGACCCCAGCTCTTTACAAAACACATCAATGATTTGGATGAAGGAATTGAGTGTAATATCTCCAAGTTTGCAGATGACACTAAACTGGATAGCGGGGTGAGCTGTGAGGGGGACGCTAAGAGGCTGCAGGGTGATTTAGACACGTTAGGTGAGTGGGCAAATACATGGCAGATGCAGTATAATGTGGATAAATGTGAGGTTATCCACTTTGGGGGCAAAAACATGAAGGCAGAATATTATCTGAATGGCGACAGATTTGGAAAAGGGGAGGTGCAACGAGACCTGGGTGTCATGGTACATCAGTCATTGAAAGTTGGCATGCAGGTACAGCAGGCGGTGAAGAAGGCAAATGGTATGTTGGCCTTCATAGCTCGGGTATTTGAGTACAGGAGCAGGGAGGTCTTACTGTGGTTATTCAGGGCCTTGGTGAGGCCTCACCTGGAATATTGTGTTCAGTTTTGGTCTCCTAATCTGAGGAAGGACGTTCTTGCTATTGAGGGAGTGCAGCGAAGGTTCACCAGACTGATTCCCGGGATGGCAGGACTGACATATGGGGAGAGACTGGATCAACTGGGCCTTTATTCACTGGAGTTTAGAAGGATGAGAGGGGATCTCATAGAAATGTATAAGATTCTGACGGGATTGAACAGGTTAGATGCGGGTAGATTGTTCCCAATGTTGGGGATGTCCAGAACCAGGGGACACAATCTTAGGATAAGGGGTAAGCCATTTAGGACCGAGATGAGGAGAAACTTCTTCACTCAGAGAGTTGTTAACCTGTGGAATTCCCTGTCACAGAGAGTTGTTGAGGCCAGTTCATTGGATATATTCAAGAGGCAGTTAGATATGGCCCTTACGGCTAAAGGGATCAAGGGGTATGGAGAGAAAGCAGGAAAGGGGTACTGAGGGAATGATCAGCCACGATCTTATTGAATGATGGTGCAGGCTCGAAGGGCCGAATGGCCTACTCCTGCACCTATTTTCTATGTTGCTATGTAAATAGCTGGGGTCCCAGCACTGAACCTTGCGGTACCCCACTATTCACTGCCCGCCATTCTGAAAAGGACCCATTTATCCCGACTCTCTGCTTCCTGTCTGCCAACCAGTTCTCTATCCATGTCAATACCTTACCCCCAATACCACGTGCTTTAATTTTTCACACTAATCTCTTGTGGGGGACCTTGTTAACAGCCTTTTGAAAGTCCAAATACACCACATCCACTGGTTCTCCCTTGTCCATTCTACTAGTTACATCCTCAAAAAATTCCAGAAGATTTGTCAAGCATGATTTCCCTTTCATAATTCCATGCTGACTTGGACCGATCCTGTCACTGCTTTCCAAATGCGCTGCTATTTCATCTTTAATAATTGATTCCAACATTTTCCCCACCAGCGAGGTCAGGCTAACCGGTCTATAATTACCCGCTTTCTCTCTCCCTCCCTGGTTAAACAGTGGGGTTATATTAGCTACCCTCCAGTCCATAGGAACTGATCCAGAGTCTATCGAATGTTGGAAAATGATCACCAATGCATCCACTATTTCTAGGGCCACTTCCTTAAGTACTCTGGGATGCAAACAATCAGGCCCCGGGGATTTATCGGCCTTCAATCCCATCAATTTCCCGGACACAATTTCCTGACTGAAAAGGATTTCCTTCAGTTCCTCCTTCTCGCTGGACCCTCAGTCCCCTCGTATTTCCGGAAGGTTATTTGTGTCTTCCTTCGTGAAGACAGAACCAAAGTATTTGTTCAACTGGTCTGTCATTTCTTTGTTCCCCATTATAAATTCACCTGAATCTGACTGCAAGGGACCTACGGTTGTCTTCACTGATCTTTTTCTCTTCACATATCTATAGAAGCTTTTGCAGTCAGTTTTTGTGTTCCCAGCAAGCTTCCTGTCATACTCTATTTTCCCTCTTAATTAAACCCTTAGTCCTCCTCTGCTCAATTCTAAATCTCTCCCAGTCCTCAGGTTTGCTGCTACAGTTGAAGGAGTGAAGGCAGGAGGCAGGTAGGGGGTGGGGTTTCTGAGGAATTGGGAGGTGGGTGGGGGAGATAGACGGGGGGATGTAAAACGTCACTACTCACATTGTGGCCGTAGGCAGGCTCCTGGCGAAATCGCAGGCGAGGCTCATATTTGCGATCTTGAGATGGCCGCTCGTGCTCAGCGCCACGTTTGACGGCTGGAAGGGGGAATCAGGAGAAGATTAGCAGTCAGTCAACGAATGGGCGGCCAACAAACGGCCTTCCATCGAAGGGGAGCGATCATTGGCTGACATACCTCCCCTCTGCACCCCCGTCCTCCCTCCTCCAACAGAGAGACAGACAGGGAGCCTTTCAACGCCCATCTTTGTATCATCAGCAAACGTGGCGACGTTACACTCGGTCCCTTCTTCCAAGTCGCTAATATAGATTATAAATAGTTGGGGCCCCAGCACTGATCCCTGCGGCAGCCCACTCGTTACTGTTTGCCAACCAGAGCATGAACCATTTATCCCGACTCTCTGTTCTCTGTTAGTTAGCCAATCCTCTATCCATGCTAATATATTACCCCCAGCCCCGTGACCTTTTATCTTGTGCTTTTATGGTCAATCTCCCCTCAACCATCTCTGCTCTCAGGAGAATAACCCCATTTTGTCCAGTCTTGCCACAGTCCATCTCTCGGCAAGGACTATCTCCAACAAGCGAGAGTCTAACCACTGCCCCTTGACATTTAACGGCATTCCCATCACCGAATCCCCCACCACCAACATCCTGGGGGTCTCCACTGACCAGAAACTTAACTGGACCAGCCACATAAACACTGAGGCCACAAGAGCGGGTCAGAGGCTGGGTGTTCTGTGGTGAGTGTCTCACCTCCTGACTCCCCAAAGCCCTTTCCACCATCTACAAGTCAGGAGTGTGAGGGAACACTCCCCACTTGCCTGGATGAGTTGCAGATCCAACAACACTCGAGAAGCTCGACACCATCCAGGACAAAGCAGGCCGCTCGATGGGCCACGCTACCCACCCCCTTCAACACGCACTCCCTCCACCACCGGCGCCCCCTGGCTGCAGTGTGTACCATCCACAAGATGCACCGCGGCAACTCGCCAAGGCTTCTTCGGCAGCACCTCCCAAACCCGCGACCTCTACCCCCTAGAAGGACAAGGGCAGCAGGTCCATGGGAACACCATCACCTCCACGTTCCCCTCCCAGTCACACACCATCCCGACTTGGGAATATATCGGCCGTTCCTTCATCGTGGCTGGGTCACAATCCTGGAACTCCCTCCCGAACAGCACTGTGGGAGCACCTTCACCACACGGACTGCAGCGGTTCAAGAAGGCGGCTCACCACCACCTTCTCCCGGGGCAATTAGGGACGGGCAATAAATGCCGGCCTGGCCAGCGACGCCCACAATCCCATGAATCCAGTTCTTCCCCTCACTCTCTGCAGCCTTTAATATCCCACCCAGTCTAATCCCACTCTCCCCCTCACTCCCCTACCCTTTAATAGCCCACCCAGTCTAATCCCATTCTCCTACTCACTCCCCTACCCTTTAATAGCCCACCCAGTCGAATCCCACTCTCCCCCTCACTCCCCACACCCTTTAATAGCCCACCCAGTCTAATCCCATTCTCCCGCTCACTCCCCTACCCTTCAATATCCCACCCAGTCTAATCCCATTCTCCCGCTCACTCCCCTACCCTTTAATAGCCCACCCAGTCTAATCCCATTCTCCTGCTCACTCCCCTACCCTTTAATAGCCCACCCAGTCGAATCCCACTCTCCCCCTCACTCCCCACACCCTTTAATAGCCCACCCAGTCTAATCCCATTCTCCCGCTCACTCCCCATACCCTTCAATTTTCCACCCAGTCTAATCCCATTCTCCCCCTCACTCCCCATACCCTTTAATAGCCCACCCAGTCTAATCCCATTCTCCTGCTCACTCCCCATACCATTTAATATCCCACCCAGTCGAATCCCATTCTCCCGCTCACGCCCCATACCCTTCAATATCCCACCCAGTCTAATCCCATTCTCCCGCTCACTCCCCATACCCTTCAATATCCCACCCAGTCTAATCCCATTCTCCCGCTCACTCCCCTACCCTTTAATAGCCCACCCAGTCGAATCCCACTCTCCCCCTCATTCCCCATACCCTTTAATATCCAATCCAGTCTAATCCCACTCTCCCCCTCACTCCCAGCACCCTTTAATAGCCCATCCAGTCTAATCCCAGTCTCCCCAGTCACTCCCCTCTTTAATATCCCACCCAGTCTAATCCCACTCTTAAACTAAGTGGGATATTGCAGAGTGTCGGGAGAGTGGGGAAGAGTGGGGGAGAGTGGGATTAGACTGGGTGGGAATATTAAAGGGGTCGGGGAGTGAGGGGGAGAGTGGGATTAGACTGGGTGGGATATTAAAGAGGGGAGAGTGGGATTAGACTGGGTGGGATATTAAAGGGGGGAGAGTGGGATTAGACTGGGTGGGATATTAAAGGAGGGAGAGTGGGATTAGACTGGGTGGGATATTAAAGGGGGGAGAGTGGGATTAGACTGGGTGGGATATTAAAGGGGAAGAGTGGGATTAGACTGGGTGGGATATTAAAGGAGGGAGAGTGGGATTAGACTGGGTGGGATATTAAAGGAGGGAGAGTGGGATTAGACTGGGTGGGATATTAAAGGGGGGAGAGTGGGATTAGACTGGGTGGGATAGAAGGTGCCTCAGAAGAAACGAGTGATGCACTTACGAGTCTCCTACCTTTAAGTCCCTGTGGACCACAGAATGTTTGTGCAAATACTCCAAACCCAGGATCATCTCAGCAGCGTAGAACCGAGCTTCCATTTCCTGTAACTCTCCGTCATGCATCAGAGTCTGGAGATTCCCTCCTGGGTAGGGAGAAACACAGGCCAGTATTTCACTCAGTTCCTCTCCCTCAGGGAGATATCTGTACACTGACTGGTGTCTCTCAGTCCTCCCTCTCTCAGGGAGATATCGGTACACTGACTGGTGTCTCTCAGTCCCTCTCCCTCAGGGAGATATCTGTACACTGACTGGTGTCTCTCAGTCCCCTCTCCCTCAGGGAGATATCTGTACACTGACTGGTGTCTCTCAGTCCCTCTCTCTCAGGGAGATATCTGTACACTGACTGGTGTCTCTCAGTCCCTCTCCCTCAGGGAGATATCTGTACACTGACTGGTGTCTCTCAGTCCCCTCTCCCTCAGGGAGATATCTGTACACTGACTGGTGTCTCTCAGTCCCTCTCCCTCAGGGAGATATCTGTACACTGACTGGTGTCTCTCAGTCCCCTCTCCCTCAGGGAGATATCTGTACACTGACTGGTGTCTCTCAGTCCCTCTCTCTCAGGGAGATATCTGTACACTGACTGGTGTCAGTATACTGAGTGTAACGTAGCCAAATTTGCTGACGATACAAAGATGGGAGGAAAAGCAATGTGTGAGGAGGACACAAAAATCTGCAAAGGGTCAGAGACAGGCTCAGTGAGTGGGCAAAAATTTGGCAGATGGATTATAATGTTGGAAAGTGTGAGGTCATGCACTTTGGCAGAAAAAACTCAAAGAGCAAGTTATTAATTAAATGGAGAAAGAATGCAAAGTGCCGCAGTACAGCGGGACCTGGGGGTACTTGTACATGAAACACAAAAGGTTAGTATGCAGGTACAGCAAGTGATCAGGAAGGCCAATGGTATCTTGGCCTTTATTGCAAAGGGGATGGAGTATAAAAGCTGGGAAGTCTTGCTCCAGTTATACAGGGTATTGGTGAGGCCACACCTGGAGTACTGCGTGCAGTTTTGGTTTCCATATTTACGAAAGGATATACTTGCTTTGGAGTCAGTTCAGAGAAGGTTCACTCGGTTGATTCCGGAGATGAGCGGGTTGACTTATGAGGAAAGGTTGAGGAGGCTGGGCCTCTACTCATTGGAATTCAGAAGAATGAGAGGTGATCTTATGGAAACGTATAAGATTATGAGGAGGCTCGACAAGGTGGATGCAGAGAGGATGTTCCCACTGATGGGGGAGACTAGAACTAGGGGGCATGGTCTTAGAATAAGGGGCCACCCATTTAAAACTGAGATGAGGAGGAATTTCTTCTCTCAGAGGGTTGTAAATCTGTGGAATTCTCTGCCCCAGAGAGCTGTGGAAGCTGGGACATTGAATAAGTTTAAGACAGATCAGTTTCTTAACCGATAAGGGGTTATGGGGAGCGGGCAGGGAAGTGGAGCTGAGTCCATGATCGGATCAGCCATGATGGTATTAAATGGCGGAGCGGCTCGAGGGGCCGAATGGCCAACTCCTGCTCCTATTTCTTATGATCTTCTGTAGAAGGTGGGCAGTCAGTATGTGACCGGTCACTCACCATCGGTGTAGTCCAGGATCAAGCATAGTTTGTCCGGCGTCTGAAAGGCGTAAGTGAGACGAGTGATGAATGCACAGTCCTGTCACAGAGAGAGAGAGAGAGAGCGGGTAAGGCTGAGGATACGGTGAGCCAGTGCGGCCTAAATCTACGTTCAGACCCTCCGCGGCGTACGGACACAGCACCGGCCTTTGCTGCTGCTCCTGGCAACCGGGCTGGTGAGGGTCTTACCATCTCCACAGGGATCGGCACTCCGTGGTTACCGGGATCGCTCAACACTGGTTGGCAGACAGGAAGCAGAGAGTCGAGATAAACGGGTCCATTTCAGAATGGCAGGCAGTGACTAGTGGGGTACCGCAGGGCTCAGTGCTGGGACCCCAGCTATTTACAATATACATCAATGATTTAGATGAGGTAATTGAGTGTAATATCTCCAAGTTTGCAGATGACACTAAGCTGGGTGGCGGTGTGAGCTGTGAGGAGGATGCTAAGAGGCTGCAGGGTGACTTGGACAGGTTAGGTGAGTGGGCAAATACATGGCAGATGCAGTATAATGTGGATAAATGTGAGGTTATCCACTTTGGGGGCAAAAACAGGAAGGCAGAATATTATCTGAATGGCGGCAGATTAGGAAAAGGGGAGGTGCAACGAGACCTGGGTGTCATGGTTCATCAGTCATTGAAAGTTGGCATGCAGGTACAGCAGGTGGTGAATGAGGCAAATGGTATGTTGGCCTTCATAGCGAGGGGATTTGAGTATAGGAGCAGGGAGGTCTTACTGCAGTTGTACAGGGCCTTGGTGAGGCCTCACCTGGAATATTGTGTTCAGTTTTGGTCTCCTAATCTTAGGAAGGACATTCTTACTATTGAGGGAGTGCAGCGAAGGTTCACCAGACTGATTCCCGGGATGGCAGGACTGAGATATGAGGAGAGACTGGATCAACTGGGCCTGTATTCACTGGAGTTTAGAAGGATGAGAGGGGATCTCATAGAAACATATAAAATTCTGATGGGATTGGACAGGTTAGATGCGGGAAGAATGTTCCCGATGTTGGGGAAGTCCAGAACCAGGGGTCACAGTCTAAGGATAAGGGGTAAGCCATTTAGGACTGAGATGAGGAGAAACTTCTTCACTCAGAGAGTTGTGAACCTGTGGAATTCTCTACCGCAGAGAGTTGTTGATGGCAGTTCATTGGATATATTCAAAAGGGAATTAGATATGGCCCTTACGGCTAAAAGGATCAAGGGGTATGGAGAGAAAGCAGGAAAGAGGTACTGAGGGAATCATCAGCCATGATCACATCGAATGGTGGTGCAGGCTCGAAGGGCCGAATGGCCTACTCCTGCACCTATTTTCTATGTTTCTATGTTGCAACACGGAACTCTCCCCGCACTTTGAGTGAGTATGAGACTGTGTGTCTGTGTGTGAGAGTGTGAGAGTGCATGTGAGTGCGAGAGTGTGTGTGTGAGAATGTGTGAGAGTGTGTGTGTGAGAAAGTGTGTGTGTGAGAATGTGTGAGAGTGTGTGTGTGAGAATGTGTGTGAGAGAGCGATAGAGAGAGCGTGAGAGTATGTGAGAGTGTGTGAGTGTGTGCCTGTGTGTGAGTGTTTGTGGGTGTGTGTGTGTGTGTGTGTGTGTGTGTGAATGAATGTGAGTGTGAGTGAGTGAGTGAGAGTGTGAGTGAGTGAGTGAGAGTGTGTGTGAGAGTGTGTGTGAGTGTGTGTGAGTGTTTGTGTGAGTATGTGTATGAGAGAGTGTTTGAGAGAGAGTGTGTGTGAGAGAGAGTGTGTGTGAGAGAGAGTGTGAGAGAGAGTGTGAGAGAGAGTGTGTGAGTGAGAATGTGTGAGAGTGTGTGTGTGAGAGAGAGTGTGAGAGAGAGTGTGAGAGAGAGTGTGTGTGAGAGTGTGAGAGAGAGTGTGTGAGAGAGAGTGCGTGAGAGAGAGTGTGTGTGAGAGAGAGTGTGTGAGAGAGAGTGCGTGTGAGCGAGAGTGCGTGTGAGAGAGTGCGTGTGAGAGA
This sequence comes from Pristiophorus japonicus, assembly GCF_044704955.1. Lineage (NCBI taxonomy): Eukaryota > Metazoa > Chordata > Chondrichthyes > Pristiophoridae > Pristiophorus > Pristiophorus japonicus. Next base: position 148,144 of record NW_027254759.1, read on the forward strand.
GTGCGTGTGAGAGAGTGTGTGAGAGTGTGTGAGAGAGAGTGTGTGTGAGAGAGAGTGTGTGACAGAGTGTGAGAGAGAGTGTGTGAGAGAGTGTGTGAGAGAGTGTGTGTGAGTGTGTGTGTGAGAGTGCGTGTGAGAGAGTGTGTGAGAGAGAGTGTGTGAGAGTGCGTGTGAGAGAGTGTGTGAGAGAGAGAGTGTGAGAGAGTGTGTGAGAGAGTGTGTGTGAGTGTGTGTGTGAGCGTGTGTGTGAGTGTGTGTGTGTGTGAGTGTTTGAGAGAGTGTGTGAGAGAGTGTGTGTGTGAGAGAGAGAGAGTGTGTGTGAGAGAGTGTGTGAGAGAGAGAGTGTGAGAGAGTGTGTGAGAGAGTGTGTGTGAGTGTGTGTGTGAGCGTGTGTGTGAGTGTGTGTGTGTGTGAGTGTTTGAGAGAGTGTGTGAGAGAGTGTGTGTGTGAGAGAGAGAGAGTGTGTGTGAGTTGTGTGTGAATGTGTGTGTGAGTGTTTGTGTGAGTGTTTGTGTGAGTGTGTGTGTGAGTGTGTGTATGAGAGAGAATGTGAGAGAGAGAGTGTGTGTGAGAGAGAGTGTGTGTGAGAGAGAGTGTGTGAGAGAGAGAGTGTGTGAGAGAGAGTGCGCGAGAGAGAGTGCGTGTGAGAGAGAGTGCGTGTGCGAGAGTGCGTGTAAGAGAGAGTGCGGGTGAGAGAGTGCGTGTGAGAGAGAGTGCGTGTGCGAGAGTGTGTGTGAGAGAGTGCGTGTGAGAGAGAGCGCGTGTGAGAGAGAGTGCATGTGAGAGAGAGAGTGTGAGAGAGAAAGTGTGTGTGAGAGAGAGTGTGTGAGAGAGAGTGCGTGTGAGAGAGTGCGTGTGAGAGAGTGCGTGTGAGAGAGTGTGTTGTGAGAGAGTATGTGGGAGAGAGTGTGTGAGAGAGTGTGTGTGAGAGAGAATGTGCGAGAGAGAGTGTGTGAGAGAGTGCGTGTGAGAGAGTGTGTGGGAGAGAGTGTGTGAGAGAGTGTGTGTGAAAGAGAGTGTGTGAGAGAGAGTGAGTGTGTGTGTGAGTGTGTGTGTGAGTGTGTGTGTGAGAGAGAGTGTGTTGTGAGAGAGTGTGTGGGAGAGAGTGCGTGTGAGAGAGAGTGTGTGTGAGAGAGAGTGTGTGTGTGTGAGTGTGTGTGTGAGTGTGTGTGTGAGTGTGTGTGTGAGAGAGAGTGTGTTGTGAGAGAGTGTGTGGGAGAGAGTGCGTGTGAGAGAGAGTGTGTGTGAGAGAGTGTGTGTGTGAGAGAGAGTGTGTTGTGAGAGAGTGTGTGTGAGAGAAAGTGTATGAGAGAGAGTGTGTTGTGAGAGAGTGTGTGTGAGAGAGAGTGTGTGTGAGTGTGTGTGTGTGTGTTAGTGTGTGTGTGAGTGTTTGAGAGAGTGTGTGAGTGAGTGAGTGTGTGTGTGTGTGAGTTGTGTGTGAGTGTATGTATGAGTGTTTGTGTGAGTGTTTGTGTGAGTGTGTGTATGAGAGAGTGGTTTGAGAGAGTGTTTGAGAGAGAGTGTGTGTGAGAGAGAGTGTGTGTGTGAGAATGTGTGTGTGAGAATGTGTGTGAGAGAGCGAGTGAGAGAGCGTGAGAGTATGTGAGAATGTGTGAGTGTGTGCCTGTGTGTGTGAGTGTTTGTGGGAGTGTGTGTGTGTGAGTGTTTGAGAGAGTGAGTGAGAGAGTGTGTGTGTGAGAGAGAGAGATTGTGTGTGAGTTGTGTGTGAGCATGTGTGTGAGTGTTTGTGTGAGTATGTGTATGAGAGAGTGTGTGAGAGAGAGCGTGTGAGAGAGAGCTTGTGAGAGAGTGTGTGTGAGAGAGTGTGTGAGAGAGAGCGTCTGAGAGAGAGTGTGT